>NC_067123.1:6896115-7083562 GCF_021347895.1 Acanthochromis polyacanthus
AAAGGCCTCACAAACATATTCCTGGTCGTTGTGTTTTAAGGTTAAAAATGCTCAAACATAAGAGAATCCTGAAGTGTTTTCCACCTATGCAATGCACAGCAGGTGAAAGCTGTTTTTCCTAATTTATAAGTGGAATATCCAAGTAAATGTTCTCTTTTGGATGAATACGGTAACCTTTATTTCTGAGTCTTAGTAAGTGACAATAGGTAGCACAATGGTTAATTTAGGATAGCTTTCAGCACAAGCTTTTTACCTTCCACTCCCTTTCAGAGGTGAGTCACAGCCATGCTGCCTTCTCATAGAGGATCCAGGGATGAATCAAAAACTCATGTCTGTCATGAATGTGTGTACACATACAGTATCTACATATGTGTACATTTCTATAATTGTGAACGTTTGTGCGATGACTCCTTCCTGTGACTGAATTTTCTTTTAGTTGAAAATCACAGCAGGTCTCCATCAAAGCCAAAAAAAAAAACAGAAATCAACCACAATCTGCCAACAATTAATATTCAAAAGGGCCCTAACACTTGAACATCACATGTTTTTGAGCTGCCTTTAAGTTACACTGAGTCAGAAGTTATTCAGTTCATGCGGCTCAGGATGAACACCTACGCAGGCAAGTTGAAAAGAATAGCAAGATACAACAGGACACTGGTGGAACGAGTTGGCCCACTACGTGTGTGAGAACATTTACATAGGTGCGCCTGACACCAGTTTTAATCCAGAGCAGGGAAAGGCAGAACGATACTGCTGGATCGATACTTGATAAGGATTCCTTTAAAAAAATATCATTAACAAAATCATCTAAATATAGAATGTGGGTGTCAGCTTCACACGGCATTTTGTAAGATTTGTTGTTGGTATGTGGAGGCATTATTCATTTATATGTATGTTATAATTACATAATTTTACTGTTATTATTTGTTTATTGTATTTCTATAATATATGTGACTGTTTTATTTACTTGTAGTCATATTGGATATTGCATTAAATTTGATATATATGGCTGGTATGTGTCATGTGATATAAATTTAGGTGTAATCTTACTTTTTTCCCTTAATTTAGATGTACCCGTTTCAGAAATGACAAATATCGGTATAGTTTAAGAATAGGCACCATACTGGATTTATAAAGGTGAGTGTTGCTCCTCCCTAATCCAGAGACAAAGGAAGGGTTTATTATCTCCAGGTAACACTCCATGTTCTTCCTTTTTGATGGTGTGCCCAGACCAGGACAGACTGCAGCCGCTTCTCAGGTGAGTCAGACCGCTGTAATATTATTTTAATTGACAGTTAACAGTTTCTGTTCACTCCAAAAACCTTGTGATTCAATCATTCAGAGTATAAAAAAACAACATAAACAAAACACAATTGTATATTGCGTTTTTTGAATATCGACCAAAAAATGAATTTTTGTTTTTAGCTTGAGAATCAAAAGTACAAGAAAACCAAAACAAATTATATAAGTAGTTTAAAAAAAATGTTTCTTCATTAATTTTCCCATTTTTCTCAAGCTGTGGTTCATTAAAATTCTGCGCATGAGTGGCCTGTTGACAGGTTCGTCTAGTTTGACCTGCTGCGTGAACGTTGTGGGACACGCACAGCTAAAGAAAAATAGATGAAACTACACGATGCTGTGATGATTTGTGAGGCAAGGTACTGTCTGGAAACAGGGTTATTCTTTGTCAGGCTTGTGTAATGATGATAAATAATCCTAAAACTGTAGTTTGTGAACGTTTAAAGTTGTAAAACTGAGTATTCCTCGTTCAAACTGTTAGCTAGCTCTGAAGCTAATGCTAGAGCTTGAACCTCAACCAGGCGCTGGCGGAAACCAGGTTTAGTTTAGCCCTTAAAAGGTTCAACTCCTGTCCCTGAAATGTACATTTGAACAAAAAGAAAGATGTTTTTAAATAAATAAAAATCTCCTGACAGCACTGATGGAGGTCAGAATTCATCCAGAAAAGCTTTAATGCAAATATTTTTCCAGTGTAAACTGGAATTTGTGTGGAACAGCTGACCTGTAGGGTGCGTGAAAGGCAGGACGTATAATCTACCATGAGATTTTGTTTCAATAAAGTTACCAGGTTAATTCTGCTGCTGTGGTAAACAGCAGATATTCATGTAAAATCAATGGAAAGAATAATATTTCTTTAGTCAAGCCCAAGTTACAAAGTTCTTCAAATTAAAACAAAATAATTAAAATTTAAAAGACAGATAAAAAATTTTTTTAAAAACTTGGAAAATAGACTATTTTCTATTTCTCAAAAATGTGAAGAAAATTTAAAAAAAAAATGACTGTACAATCGTAGTGTTGTGTGCTGCTCAAAACTGTCAAAATGTGACATACATTCAGCTGTGGACAGCAAACAGGTTTTCTGTAGGTCTGTTAATGTTTCTGCAAAATC
Source organism: Acanthochromis polyacanthus (assembly GCF_021347895.1). Lineage (NCBI taxonomy): Eukaryota > Metazoa > Chordata > Actinopteri > Pomacentridae > Acanthochromis > Acanthochromis polyacanthus. The sequence continues at coordinate 6,898,523 of NC_067123.1, forward strand.
CTGAATGCATTCAATGAAACCTGACTTTCATCTATCGCGTTCCACATCTGTGTGAGTCACACTGATAACTGCATTTTACCAGACGTGTCATTATGTTATGCAGTAGATACCTGTGGGTGTACCTGTGCACAAGCCAGAGCGTGATCTGCCTCCACTGGGTCGCCTGGCAGACAGTGTGTGATGTTGAAATTAGGGCGTAACTACAAAAAAAAAAGTACACAGCAGTAGAAATGATGAGCACTTCTTTAAATTAAGAGATATGTGTACATTTATACAGTGCCCTGTGAAAGTATTTGGCCCCCTTGAACTTTTCAACCTTTCGCCACATTTCAGGCTTCAAACATAAAGATATAAAATTCTAATTTTTTGTCAAGAATCAACAACAATTGGGACACAATTGTGAAGTGGAACAAAATTTATTGGATATTTTATACTTTTTTAACAAATAAAAACCTGAAAAGTGGGGCGTGCAATATTATTCGGCCCCCTTGCATTAATACTTTGTAGCGCCACCTTTTGCTGCAATTACAGCTGCAAGTCGCTTGGGGTATGTCTCTATCAGTTTTGCACATCGAGAGACTGAAATTCTTGTCCATTCTTCCTTGCAAAACAGCTCGAGCTCAGTGAGGTTGGATGGAGAGTGTTTGTGAACAGCAGTCTTCAGCTCTGCCCACAGATTCTCGATTGGATTCAGGTCTGGACTTTGACTTGGCCATTCTAACACCTGGATACGTTTATATGTTAACCATTCCATTGTAGATTTGGCTTTATGTTTTGGATCATTGTCCTGTTGGAAGATAAATCTCCGTCCCAGTCTCAGGTCTTTTGCAGACTCCAACAGGTTTTCTTCCAGAATGCTCCTGTATTTGGCTCCATTCATCTTCCCATCAATTTTAACCATCTTCCCTGTCCCTGCTGAAGAAAAGCAGGCCCAAACCATGAGGCTGCCACCACCATGTTTGACAGTGGGGATGGTGTGTTCAGGGTGATGAGCTGTGTTGCTTTTACGCCAAACATATCGTTTTGCATTGTGGCCAAAAAGTTCCATTTTGGTTTCATCTGACCAGAGCACCTTCTTCCACATGTTTGGTGTGTCTCCCAGGTGGCTTGTGGCAAACTTCAAACCAGACTTTTTATGGATATCTTTGAGAAATGGCTTTCTTCTTGCCACTCTTCCATAAAGGCCAGATTTGTGCAGTGTACGACTGATTGTTGTCCTATGGACAGACTCTCCCACCTCAGCTGTAGATCTCTGCAGTTCATCCAGAGTGATCATGGGCCTCTTGGCTGCATCTCTGATCAGTCTTCTCCTTGTTGGAGGTGAAAGTTTAGAGGGACGGCCGGGTCTTGGTAGATTTGCAGTGGTCTGATACTCCTTCCATTTCAATATGATTGCTTGCACAGTGCTCCTTGAGATGTTTAAAGCTTGGGAAATCTTTTTGTATCCAAATCCGGCTTTAAACTTCTCCACAACAGTATCTCGGACCTGCCTGGTGTGTTCCTTGGTCTTCATGATGCTCTCTGCACTTTAAACAGAACCCTGAGACTATCACAGAGCAGGTGCATTTATACGGAGACTTGATTACACACAGGTGGATTCTATTTATCATCATCAGTCATTTAGGACAACACTGGATCATTCAGAGATCCTCACTGAACTTCTGGAGTGAGTTTGCTGCACTGAAAGTAAAGGGGCCGAATAATATTGCACACCCCACTTTTCAGTTTTTTATTTGTTAAAAAAGTATAAAATATCCAATTAAATTACATTCCACTTCACGATTGTGTCCCAATTGTTGTTGATTCTTGACAAAAAATTAAAATTTTATATCTTTATGTTTGAAGCCTGAAATGTGGCAAAAGGTTGAAAAGTTCAAGGGGGCCGAATACTTTCACAAGACACTGTATACATGGCACACTACACACTGAACTTCATGAACACAGGTTCAAACAGGAAATAATGTTCTGTGTTCTTCTTCATGTTCCACAGGTCAGCTGTTTCACACAAATTCCAGGTTTATATGGTGGAATATTTTGTGTTTAAACTTCTCTAGGTGAGGTCAGCTCATCAGACCTGTCAGGACGTATAATCATTGTATTATAATTATAGTAACTGTCCCAATGTAAGTAATCAACTGAGGAAATTTCATGGTGACATCTGTTAGTTTTAACTGCACTTGCAGCTGTTTTGAAACAATATATGGAATTTTACAATACATATCTTTAAAGCTGATCTCCAAATGAGTTTTTCTCATTATCTGAGCCAAAAATCTTCACTCCAGTAGCTTGTATCTACACCAATATTTCCTTTTTGTTCCATCTGTATTTACAATAATTTATTCGATGCACTTGTTCTTATGTCAGTCACTGCCTGATTTAGAGAACATTTTATTCTGAACAGCATGGCTTCATTCAGGCCGTATTTTCGGATTTATGGGGTGAATAAACATATATAAGACATCCAAGTTCCCCTCTGTAAAAAACCTTTGACTCTATTATGTCAACAAAATGAAACACAAAGTTTGAAGTTGGATTCGTCCAATGGTCAAGTTTCTGTCAAAGAAATGAATGTGAATCAGGTATTTCTAGATATAAAGTCCCTCAGTGCATGTTTTTTATATATATATATATATATATATATATATATATATATATATATATATATATATATTATTTTTTGCCTTTCTCGGCTTTATTAGATAGTGACAGTGAAGACTTGACAGGAATCAGGGGAGAAGACATGCAGCAAAGGGCCCCAAGCTGGAATCAAACCCGGGCCACTGCGTTGGAGACCAACCCCTGCACATGGGTCGCCCGCTTAACCCAATGAGCTATACGGGCCTTCCCCTCAGTGCATGTTTAACCACACATTTTCAGAAAGCTTCATGTTGGTAGATATTAGATGAAATGTTTTTACCTTATGCCTTACCTTTATGCAGGCTTTACACAAACTTGCTGAGCTAGTAGGAAATCACTCCACCAGCATGAGTTAGTTTCACAGCACAGCAAAGGTGCATAAACGTTAAATGAGCAAATAGACAAGAAATTATATCCTGAGCGCTGAGTTGAGACTTGGCTGTCAGAACTTTGTTTAAAACTGAAATCTGTCTCTGAAAAGTCAATCTAACTCCTCAAAATGCGGTTTATGACCAGTAAGTCGAAATGGGAAAGGAAAAGATCCACATCAACGTCGTGGTCATCGGCCATGTGGACTCCGGAAAGTCCACCACCACCGGCCACCTGATCTACAAGTGTGGAGGAATCGACAAGAGAACCATCGAGAAGTTTGAGAAGGAGGCCGCTGAGGTCAGTTTAAGTGTTTTTAACAGATTGTGTTGGAGGTGATGGACAGACATGATGGCAGTGTTTCAGTATGAGTGAGGAATGGGTGTGATGGAAGGAGTTATTACTGCCACCTACTGTTAAAATTTACGTATTGTCCTATTGACTGCTATTACTGTTAATATCCAGAGTTTCAATCTTAAACAGAGGTTTAAATTCAATGTAAAATGTTAAATTGTTTCTGTTTAACCACTATTTCTAAGATATTAGTGAATATTATAAGAAATTGTAACACTGAACTAAAATAGATTTATAATTTATTTCACAAATAAACCTGATGCTTTTAAAGTAATATTAGATGTCACAGTGACACATATTTTACTACTTGCAGGATACATTCTGTAAAAAAAAAAAAAAGAACAAAATGAGTCAGAACTGTTTGAATTCTATGGTATTAATAGAGATGAACTTCTACACTTTTTGTGGATTAACAGAAAAGTACTCAGACTGTCATTTGATATTTTATGGTTGAAACTCAGAAAAATGTTTAGGTTTACTGTATTAGTATTATTTTTTCATCGTCCTTCATTTCTATCTCCTAAATGGAACTTATTTTTAAATGGGGTATCAGTGCTGAAAATCAGGCATCATACAGGCACAGAAAATGAAATTTATTGAGCAATATTCAGTCCTGTATCAGACATTTACCACTGAAATATAAAAATAAGAATTTGATCCATTTGAGCCTCATGAACATGTAATGTGATGTATTTAAACATATGATCCATAAAATTATCATCAACACTGAGTTGGGCTCACCAAAATCACACAACAGCTCCATTCGATAAGTGAACAAAGTTAAGAGTGTGTTTTGCAGCAAACTGTCATTAACTGAAACAAGATGGTTGGAGGTCCGTCCAGTGATGACTTTTTGTTGTTTTGGGGGCACTCTAAGTTAACGTCGCAGTGGAAACTATGGAATCGTACGTTTCAATGGAAACAGAAAGACCTAAAGAGCAGATTACAATGCTGTTCCTCTAAACATTCACACCAAATCGTGCCCTCCCTGACCTCAAACAATAATCAATGATTTCTGCATGTTATACTTTTGAACCACATCCGGTTCAACAGATGGGCAAAGGTTCCTTCAAGTACGCCTGGGTGCTGGACAAACTGAAGGCCGAGCGTGAGCGTGGTATCACCATCGATATCGCTCTGTGGAAGTTCGAGACCAGCAAGTACTACGTGACCGTCATTGATGCCCCCGGACACAGGGACTTCATCAAGAACATGATCACTGGAACCTCTCAGGTAATTATCAGTAAACTGCGGGTCACAGGACTTCTGTTATTTTTATTTCCTCTGGATTTGCATCTAAAGTACATGTCTGATCTTGACTTCAGGCTGACTGCGCTGTGCTGATCGTCGCTGCTGGTGTTGGTGAGTTCGAGGCTGGTATCTCCAAGAACGGTCAGACCCGTGAGCACGCTCTGCTGGCCTACACTCTGGGTGTGAAGCAACTCATCGTTGGAGTCAACAAGATGGACTCCACTGAGACCCCTTACAGCGAGGCCCGTTATAATGAAATCAAGAAGGAAGTGAGCGCCTACCTCAAGAAGATTGGCTACAACCCTGCCTCTGTTGCCTTCGTCCCCATCTCTGGATGGCATGGAGACAACATGCTGGAGGCCAGTGACAAGGTGAGTCACTCAGAGGCCTCAGATTAAATCCTGCAGCTTACTCCATTCGTCTGCAGCAGTTACTTATAATATTAAATTATTACATTCAACGGTCCTTTCTTCCTAACCTCCCCCTGTCTTCCTCTCTTTGTCTCTCTACCTGCATTCTCCATTTCAGATGCCCTGGTTCAAGGGGTGGAAGATTGAGCGTAAGGAGGGCAAGGAGGTCAAGGAGATCACTGGAGTCACACTGCTGGAGGCTCTGGATGCCATCCTGCCCCCAACCCGCCCCACCGACAAGCCCCTCCGTCTGCCCCTGCAGGACGTCTACAAGATCGGTGGTAAGTAGAGTCTCATTGTAACCAGTAAACCCAGTAAGTCATCATTATTTCAGGAAAAGGGATGAAAACTGGAGTCACTGACAATTCACTGTCATCCTAACAAATATGAAATGAGGAGGACCCGATAGGATCTAAAAGGACTGAAATGAATGCTGTCAGCAGTGGAAAAAACTTGCACTCATTTATTTTTTTCAGTATAGAAGAAACTAAACTACTACTATTAAACCAGGAGAAAACACTGATACGTAATTTTTTTCATCTGTGGTTTTAAAGAGAATTTTCCAATGACAGATGAGCTAATTTTGTTCAGTCACAATAACAAACCCACTCACTCTCCCTTTCTAGACTCCACCAATGCGAGGATGAAATTAATATTATTCAGCCATAAGATTAAAATATGGCACTAATCTCCTGCCAAAATTATGATCCACTGACAAACATGGAGTGTTGTGCAAATTTAGAGCACTATGAGCAAATTAATGCATTTTATTGTGTAAATACAAAACTTCCATATCAAACAAATGTATCCAAAATGTTCAAATGGCTTTGTGTTTGCATCAAGGAGTACAGAATTTTTCAATTTTACAAAAACCGGATTAGTTAAATCTGTTCATTTTTGACAATATTGATTAAATATCACAAATGCATTGTTAAATTATATTTATTTTTCTTACTTTTTACAATTTCTGACTGATAAATGGTGTAATTCTGGTGATTTCCTAAAGTCAACATGTTTTCAAGCTCACCAGCAGTTTCTGGGGTTCAGTGAGTTAAACTTCAAACATTTTACCTCCTCCTCTCTCAGGTATTGGAACTGTCCCCGTGGGTCGTGTTGAGACCGGTGTTCTGAAGCCCGGTACGGTCGTCACCTTCGCTCCCGGCAACCTGACCACTGAGGTCAAGTCTGTGGAGATGCACCATGAGTCTCTGCCAGAGGCTCTGCCCGGTGACAACGTTGGTTTCAACGTCAAGAACGTCTCTGTGAAGGAAATCCGTCGTGGAAACGTTGCCGGCGACAGCAAGAACGACCCACCCAAGCAGGCTGAGAGCTTCAACGCCCAGGTTGGTGTTGTGAACTTTAGTAGAGCTGAGTAGAGCGTCCACTTAGATAGATTTCTAACTTTGAATGTGCCCACAGGTCATCGTCCTGAACCATCCTGGCCAGATCAACGCTGGTTACGCCCCTGTGCTTGACTGCCACACTGCTCACATCGCCTGCAAGTTCAATGAGTTGATTGAGAAGATCGACCGTCGGTCTGGCAAGAAGCTTGAGGACAACCCCAAGTTTGTCAAGTCTGGAGATGCCGCCATTATCAACCTGGTGCCTTCAAAACCCTTGAGTGTGGAGACTTTCTCTGAATACCCTCCCCTTGGTAGGTTTTGTACCCGGAAGCCCAACATACATTTCATAAATGTTAATATGAACGCAGAATACCAAGTGTATCTATAATTACTAATATCTGCTCACGCGTCTTCTATTTCAGGTCGCTTCGCTGTGCGTGACATGAAGCAGACTGTGGCTGTCGGTGTCATCAAGGAGGTTACGAAGAAGGAAATTTCTGGAAAGGTTACCAAGGCTGCACAGAAGGCTGATAAGAAGAAATGAATCCTCATGCAGGACGTCCAACCGACAGCCATGTCTCAGCAGCAGCGGGCCGCCACATCCCCTCTTCCCTCCTGCCACCCAGCGCCGTCAGCTCTGAGGCAGAGCTCTCTACTCAAGGACTGGCTTATGCTGATTAAAACCCATCGGAAAAGTTTCCGCAGGAAAGGAAGGTTTATACCTTCCAGGGCAAACTATGATCATAAATAAGTTGAAACCAAAACAATAAAAATCTCAAACATTGCCAAGTGAAGACATTTCTTTTGTGTTTATTAACTGCAGCAGCACTTCAACAGAAGTATAAACACAGCAGCTCCAACACAGTTTTCTGCTTTTTGCTTCTCCTCTGTTATGACAGAACTGAGTCCATCACATTTGCATTTTAAACTGAGAGATAATCTGTTTGTTGATTGGGAAACATTTACAGCCATGGCCATAAGTTTGGACACAAGTACCATGACGCTTGTGAATCTTAGAAAATACCACAAAATACTGAAGTGTTTGGGTGATAATACACAACTCCTGAGAACTATATTAAGTTTCATATTTAAAAAAAAAAAATCAAAAGAGTTTGGTGTCATTTTGTTATTCTTACAAAATTCGGTTGTGAAAGTACTGCATTTTTTTATTTTCTTCTAATATGTTTTGGGAACAAAGTTGTTCCAATTGTTGGAATTTATTGATAATATTATATCCCTTGTTGATTTGTTGACTAATTAAACTGGTGCTGTCAAAAAATATTAGTTATGTTCTGTAATAGACATCAAAACAGACATAGTAAGTCATGCTGTGTCCAAACTTATGGCCATGGCTGTACAAAAACATGAATACACACGTGGACAAAATTGTTGGTACCCCTCAGTTAAAGAAGGAAAAACCCACAATTCTCACTGAAATCACTTGAAACTCACAAAAGTAACAATAAATAAAAATTTATTGAAAATTAAATCATCAAAAACAGCCATTACTTTTGAATTGTTGATTAACATAATTATTTAAAAAAACAAACTAATGAAACAGGCCTGGACAAAAATGATGGTACCTCTATAAAAGATTGAAAACTATTTGACCAGAGTGACATGATTAACTCAGGTGTGTCATTTAATTGACATCACAGGTGTTTCCAAACTCATAATCAGTCAGTCTGCCTATTTAAAGGGAGACAAGTAGTCACCCTGCTGTTTGGTGAAAAGGTGTGTACCACACTGAACATGGACAACAGAAAGCGAAGGAGAGAATTGTCCCAGGACATCCGAAAAAAAATGATAGACAAACATCTTAAAGGTAAAGGCTATAAGACCATCTCTAAACAGCTTGAAGTTCCTGTGACAACAGTGGCTCATATTATTCAGAAGTTCAAGACCCACGGGACAGTAGCCAACCTCCCTGGACGTGGCCGCAAGAGGAAAATTGATGACAAATTGAAGAGACGGATCGTTGGAATTGTATCCAAAGTGCCCAGAGCAACCTCCAAAGAAATTAAAGGTGAACTCCAAGGCCAAGGTACATCAGTGTCAGATGGCACCATTCGTCGTTGTTTGAGCCAAAGTGGACTTCATGGGAGACGACCAAGGAGGACACCACTGCTGAAAAAAAGTCATAAAAAAGCCAGACTGGAATTTGCAAAAATGCATGTTGACAAGCCACAAAGCTTCTGGGAGAATGTCCTTTGGACAGATGAGACCAAACTGGAGCTTTTTGGTAAGGCACATCAACTCTATGTTCATAGACTCAAAAAGCAAGCATACGAAGAAAAGAACACTGTCCCTACGGTGAAACATGGAGGAGGCTCAGTAATGTTTTGGGGCTGCTTTGCTGCATCTGGCACAGGGTGTCTTGAAAGTGTGCAAGGTACGATGAAATCTGAAGACTATCAAGGCATTCTGGAGAGAAATGTGCTGCCTAGTGTCAGAAAGCTTGGTCTCAGTCGCAGGTCATGGGTCTTCCAACAGGACAACGATCCAAAACACACAGCCAAAAACACCCAAGAATGGCTGAGAGAAAAGCGTTGGACTATTCTAAAGTGGCCTTCTATGAGCCCAGATCTGAATCCCATTGAACATATGTGGAAGGAGCTGAAACATGCCATTTGGAGAAGACACCCATCAAACCTGAGACAACTGGAGCTGTTTGCTCATGAGGAGTGGGCCAAAATACCTGTTGACAGCTGCAGAACGCTCATTGACAAATACAGAAATCGTTTAATTGCAGTGATTGCCTCAAAAGGTTGTGCAACAAAATATTAAGTTATGGGTACCATCATTTTTGTCCAGCCCTATTTCATTAGTTTGTTTTTTTAAATAATTATGTTAATCAACAATTCAAAAGTGATGGCTGATTTTGATTATTTAATTTTCAATAAATTTTTATTTATTGTTACTTTTGTGAGTTTCAAGTGATTTCAGTGAGAATTGTGGGTTTTTCCTTCTTTAACTGAGGGGTACCAACAATTTTGTCCACATGTGTAAATCTCAGCTCCACGGTGGCTCGTTGTCTCCTCACAGATGGAAGATCCCCGGTTCACGTCCTGGTCTGGGATCTTTCTGTGTGGAGTTTACATGCTCTACCAGCGTGGGTTCTCAGCGGGTTCTTCGACTTACTCCCACAGTCCAAAAACACGCTGAGGTTAACTGGTGAAACTAAATTGCCCGTAGGTGTGAATGTCAGTGTGCTTGGTTGTCTCTCTATGTGGCTCTGTGACAGACTGTTACCTGTCCAGGGTGTCCCCTGAGTCGGCTGGGAAAGACTCCAGCCCCCACAACCCTACAGAGGATCAAGCGGTGTACAGATAATGATGGATGAAGAAATCTTTCAGCTTCTGCTGTATTTCTGGGTCATCAATCAAATATGGAATTAGTGGCAGTAAGCATGTTAACTGTTCTGTATGAAGCTCAATGTTCCTCTCCTTGTGTTCTTCTATTAAAGCGGCGTTCAGACATTCAGCTGCTTTTAATCGACTCATCAGAGGTTTGTTCAGCTAAACCCACTTGCTGCTATCGTTCATCTGTTAGAAATAAAACTCCACCTCAAGGTTCCAACAGAACATTTCTCAGAAAGTAGCTCTGTGATAGTGGGAAACATCAAAGTGTGAAAAGTTTTATTGTTGTTCCGAACAAAGGGGAGTTTTCTTGGTGTCACATTAAGGCTGAATGTTTCTAAGGAGGCAGCACATGGAGCTCTAAACACCTTGAGGAAAAGAGACATGTTTCAGCCTGTGGTCTTTGTGGGAGAGGATTCATACTGCAACCAAACACAAATCAAAGCTATTTTAAGTAGAGACTGATCAACTCTGTGTTTTAAACTGGTGGATGAACAAACTTGATTTAATTTGATCATTTAAACTTACCACAAGTAACAGCAGAGAATTTTTTTTTATTAAATCCAGGCAGAAAACAACTGATAGCAATGCTTGTTTCAGGAAAATTCCTCAATGGAGTCCTGACTTCTCCAAATAAGTACTCAGAGTCATCTCTCAGGTCAAAGCAAAGTTTTACTTGTGAAATAAATCAACATGAACAGAGCACAGTCTGAAGAAGTGAATAGTGAAGGGTGAAAATGGCACAGCTTTTATACAGACACATAAACATGAGTTACACATTTTGGTATGCATTATCTCTAAGTCGCTACAGGCGGGCGGTTAGGACTGGTTTCTTATCCTTCCAACTCCTGTGTGAGCAGCTTGTGTCCTTGTTCCTCTTTTAACACACATCACACACTATTACAATGAATACGAACATTCAACCATCAAATACAATCATTCTCATAACAGCTCTTATTGATGATTGCACCTGTGTTGAAAAAATGATTGAATAAAAAACTTAGAATCAATACTCATCATGTCCAGTACACAAAATCCACAAATTATCATTATTTAACAAAAGTCTGAGCTGTCTGAGTTCCACTGGCACCAAAACAGCCCCAGAGCATAATACTGCCACCGCCGTGCCTGTCAGTCGGTTTGGTGTTGTTGGGGTAAAAGGCCTCACAAACATATTCCTGGTCGTCGTGTTTTAAGGTTAAAAATGCTAAAATATAAGAAAATCCTGAAGTGTTTTCCACCTGTGAGGACCACAGCAGGTGAGAGCTGTTTTTCCAATTTCTAAGTGGAATATCCAAGTAAATGTTTTCTTTTGGGTTGCACAGTGGCGTGGTGGTTCGCACTTTGGCCTAACAGCTGGGACATCCCCGGTTCACGTCCCAGCTTTCTCGGGATCTTTCTGCATGTTCTCCCTGTGCATGCATGCGTGGGCTTCCTCCGGCAGTTCAAAAATAAGCTGTAATTGGTTACTCTAAATTGCCTGTAGGTGTTAATGTGATTGTTTGTCTATGTAGCCCTGTGACCTGTGACAGACTGGTGATCTGTCCAGGGTGTCCCCTGCCTTCGCCCGAGTCAGCTGGGATAGGCTCCAACACCGCCCCCCCTCTGTGACTTCCGGTAGTGGCAAGACGGGGATTTCAGATTGGAACATCAGCATGGTATGTGACTTTGTGTTTCGTGATTTACCAAGGTACAGTAAACTTCTGTGTTGGAATCAAGTCACAATGCTTGAAATACGTTGAGAACACCAGGCCAGGAGGCCCTAGACCAGCACTGGCAGGGTTTTTTTTTTTGTTTGTTTATTCACATTTCAAGATAGGGACAATCTTGACAAAAATGATGTACAAGAAACAAAATCATCAATGGTGGAAATCAGCAACCATATAAACATGAAAACAGAGGAGTCATATTGAAGTCAAATAAACATAATTAAAAAACAAAGACAAATTATGAAAAAAAGGATGAGACGCAAAGGAGCAGGGCACTGGATACTAGAAGAGCAAGGATCGAGAGATAGATGTGTAAATCATGTCAGTCTTGTTAGTTTTTCTTTCCATAATTTTCAGCGACTTAAAGTAACTGGCAAAGTTGCATAAGAACACAGTGAGAGAGGGAAGGCTTCTGTTCCATTTACAAGTGTGAATATGATATTTACCCATAATGATTACAAGATTTATAGTGTCAGAAACATTCACCTCAAGATATTTCATAAAATAAATAACATCCTTGTAGGTAAATGATGGTATGTTATCCATTTTCAAAGACAACCAATTATGGATTTCAGACCAGAACAAAGGGACATGGTAACAATCAAAAAAGGATGTTCAACAGTTTCAGCTTCTGAAGAGCAAAAGACACATGGATCGACATCACATTTAAATCTTTTACGCAAAAAGTCACTAGTAGGGTATATTCCTGACACTATTTTAAAATGGGTCTCTTGAACTTTAGGAGCAACAGGATAAGATAGATAAAAGAAAAGAGCTTGTCTCTTTAACGAAACCTCAATATTATCATGAACAGAATATGAATTAAATTTGCCAAAGACATTTTGTTTAAAAACCATACTTATCAATTTGTTGTTACATTTCTTATCTAGAAAGTTTACATTTCCAATCTTTAGAGTAGGCAGAGAGGGCAAAATTGAAGAGAACTGCATACTATTGTATCAGGCGAATTAAAGGAGTAGGAATTGCTTTGCAAATTTTCTCATATTCTCTTCTAGGAATGATATTAGTTTTTCCCAATATATATGTGGAATATCCAAGTAAATGTTCTCTTTTGAATTAATATGGTAACCTTTATTTCTGAGTTTTAGTGGTTTATTTAGGATAGCTTTCAGCACAAGCTTTTTAAATTACCACTCCCTTTGAGAGATGAGTCACAGCCATGCTGCCTTCTCATAGAGGTTCCAGGGATGAGTTCAGACACTGTGAATCTAAAAGAACAGAGAATGCATGTGTACATTTCTGTAACTGTGAATGTTTTTATGATGACTACTGCCTGTGACTGAATTTCATTTTTGTTGTCAGGTGTCCTAAGGAAGAAAATCACAGCAGATCTCCATCAAAGCCACAAAAACAACAGAATTACACCACAATCTGCCAACAGCTAACATTCAAAAGGATCCTAACACTTGAACATCACGTTTTTGACCTGCCTTTAAGTTGCACACTGAGTCAGAAGTTATTCAGTTCTGATAATTTAGGATGAGATGAACACCTAGGCAGTTAATTTGTGAAGAATTTATGAGGCGTGTCTTCCCATAGCAAGACACGACAAGACAGCATCTGGTGAAACTTGTTGTCCCACTTCATTACGTAGGTGCGCCTGTGGGAATAGTTAGATCGATACTGCAGGGCTGACACTTGGTTTGGATTAATTTTTTTTAAATAAATGGCAATAAAATCATCCAAATACAGAATGTTGATGGCAACTTTACAATATGTTTTGTGCAGTTGCACACGACTTTTGACTTGTAGAAAAATGTAGTGAGAAAGTACCACAAAGCAGCCACTTAAGTATGCTCTAAAAACATTTAAAAAGACACACTCTTCAACAAAGTCATGATGTAGAAAGCTAGCAAATCTTCATGAGCAGTCTAAATAGCACATAAAATGTCTGTTTGAATTCCTGAAGAAATGTCAGAATACATGAAAACTGATTCCAAATTAAGAGGCGTGTTATAATGCTATGCAGTAAATTTGTGTTTGTGTACCTTTGCACAAGCCAGAGCTTGATCTGCCCTGACTTGGATGACAGAGTGTGATGTTGAAATCAGGCTGTAATTTAACACATTCTTCATTTTGGGGTCATGTCAGGAGAAAGAAATTCTGTTGTTGGTGGATCTGTGTGTTGTTGTTTACTGCTCTTTTTCGTTTAATGTAAGTGCATGCACCCCTTAGCCATAGATCTTCACTCCAACAGTTCTTACATACACCAAACTTTCCAGTTTTGTTCCCGTCTGAATGTTTTAACAGTTTGATGGGTTCATAGAACATTTATTCATAACATCATGGTGAAAGTGTTTTTTAGGCTGCTGACAGTATTTCTGAGCTTTTGGACTGATTGAAATAGTTAACAAAACGCCCTTCTGTTAAATTCTTTGATTCTAACATGTCAACAAAATAAAGCACAAAGTTGGAAGCTGAAATGATCGAGTGTTCAAATTTATGTCCTGGATATATAATCAGTCATTTGTTTATTCAATCATAAACTTTCAGGAAACTTGCAGTACGAAATATGTCAATCTGCTAGTCTTAGTCCCTTAAATTTAAACTGTAGAAACAAAATGGTCCAAACATGCGGTTGATAAACTTACAGGACATGCAGGTGTTTGTGTGACATCTCTTGCTTCTTAAGTGAGTGTGGAATTCCCTCTGAGGTCAAAATATGTTACCGCTCTAGGGGAGAAATGTACAGGTAGGGGAACATTTTTTGTCAGAATAGTCAAGATTTGCAAGATATTTTAGGCTAAGATGAATGTTACATGTATAAACAAAGCTCACATTAAGATAAAATGGCCCAAAATATAATGTACGTGACGCTATTTTATCTTAAAATGTTTTTAGAGAAATGTAAGAGGGGAGGCATTTTATTTTATTTGGAGCTTCTTGTATCAAGACAAAAATTATCAAGACAAATTTAAACCTGAAATATAAAAAAATGATGTATCTTTACTGTGCTTATAGTTTTGATTTATTTAAAACCAGCAACACTGATTAACAAAGCCACAGTGGCATACACTGGTGTCACTCCTTTAATTTAAGTTAAAACAGACATTTTTAGGGAGAAACTGACCACTTTAACAATCCTGAATAGCCATCGATGCGAGAATGTCTCAGCACCAGAAACGGTGGTTGTACGACATGTGTCCCGCCCCTGTCTGATTTGTAACAGCTGAACATCCAGCTAATCGACTTCTTCAGGGTATTTCAGACCTTTCTCTCAGACCCTTTTCTTAGAATTTATGCAGCCTTTACACAAACCAGCTGAGCTAGTTGGAAGTCACTCCACCAGCACGGAGTAGGTTCCCTAACCGCTGATGTGCATGAACGTACGATAAACAAACAGAGAAGAAATATGTCCTTAGAAGAGACTTGCCTTCAGTGACTTTGTTTAAACCTGAAATCTGTATTTGTAAAGTCAATCTAACTTCCACAAAATGTTGTTTATGACCAGTAAATCAAAATGGGAAAGGAAAAGACCCACATCAACATCGTGGTCATCGGCCATGTCGACTCCGGAAAGTCCACCACCTGATCTACAAATGTGGAGGAATCGACAAGAGAACCATCGAGAAGTTTGAGAAGGAGGCCGCTGAGGTCAGTTTAAGTGTTTTTGTTTGTGTTTTTACAGATTATGACACTGTGTTGGTGGTAATGGGCAGACATGATGGCACTTTTTCAGTATGAGTGAGGGACGGAAGGAACTGCTCACTGATTTTACTGAGTTAAAACTGCCACCTACTGTTAAAATATGTGTATTGTCCTTACTACTGCAGCACAAAATATTACTGTTAATATAAATGGTTGTATTTATATAGCGCTTTTATCCAAAGCACTTTACATGATACATCATATTCACCCATTCAGACACTAATGGCAGAAGCTGCCATGCAAGGTGCTAACCACGACCCACCAGGAGCAATTAGGGGTTAGGTGTTTTGCTCAGGGACACCTCGACACGAGCACAACGGGCCGGGGGATCGAACCGCAACCCTCCGGTTGGGAGACGGCCACTCTACCCACTGAGCTATGGCGCCCCCAACATCCAGTTTCTAACTTACAGAACAGAAAGGCCCCAAATTAGTGGTAATAAAGCTAGTACAAATGTGAAAAACCAGGCTCAAATATTTATGAAACTGTCTGCATAACCAGGTGTCCTCAGGTAAAATGTAAACTTAATAAATGTTAGGATTCATGTCAACATTAAATATTTTACAGAATATCTAGATTCTCTGAAATAATGCAGATGAACCATTAACTTCATGAGCAACCTTACGCTTTTTTAAAAACATCAAATGTCACAGTAACACATATTTAACTCACCTGCTGGTTATATCATGGAACAACATAGAATGGTGAGAAGCTAAAGCAGTTGTGAACTTTTCATGTACCTGAAAAGTGTCTTAGTTGTGTTTACTTGCTCTTGAATTTGATATTTCACAGTCGAAATCAGGAAAATGTTTGAACTTTACGTAACTTTTTTAGATTCATTGACATTATTTCGTTTAAATTACCACCTGCTCCTTAACAAAATGTGCAATGCTCTTATTACTGCAACACAAACTATTACCATTAATATCTAGAGTTTCCAACACACATAAAGGTCGAAATTTAATGTTAATAGAGCTGGTACAAACATTTAACATCAGGCTGAACTACATATGAAACCTCACCTACATAACCAGTATTCTTAGGGTAGATTTTAACATAGTACATATTAGAATAACTGCCAGCATTAAGGTTTTAACAAGCTAAATACACTCAATTAAGGCAGCTGACACTGATTTTACTTAGAGTGCCTATATAATGAGAATGGCGACATGACGGGTCCAAAAAATTTTGGTCACGTGATCTATAGGAGCCATTTTGTTTCCTATTTATGAACGCCGGTTATGCCTGTTAACGTTGTTTACAACGCAGAGAGTAATTCTCGGACTTTTTTGGCTTCATAAATACCTGAAAAATGACGGGCTGTTGTGCCTTTGGGTACACAAATCGATCCGAGAAGGGATTACACATATTTAGATTTCCCAGGAGTAGTGAAAGAATGAAACTGTGGGAAAATAAAGTCCGGAGAGTGGGATGGAAACCGACTTCATCATGATTTTTGTACCAGGTTAGTCCCATGTATGTACTTTCATGTTATGATGTATGGGTGAATGACAGATAGAAAAGTTTGATGTGATTTTAGGCAGTTGTGGTTATTTTGACTTTGACCATTTTCATGCATGGAGATGCATGAAATACGGGCCGCTGAAATTTAACGGGGTAACCCGTTAAACTTCAGCGGCCCATCTGAGCTTCGACAACAGCCTCCCTGTTCATTCACATGATTTCGAATTCAACAAACAGCTGACAGTTTTCTGTTTCCTATTTTCTGTTTTCCGTCCAACCTGCAGTCACTTATCAGCCTATGACCCGAACAGGCTCCGTGTTCTTCACCTGTTTCTGGGCTGTTAGCCGCCGTTAGCATGAGGATGCTGTTAGCCATATGCTTACAGCTGCAGCACCGTACAGGCGGACGGGAAAACGTATTTTACTAAATTGACCGAAGCTGCAAGCTCAATGATAGAAACATTATACACCCATGGAAAGCTTAGATTCTCATGAATCCGCCGGTATAAACCACTTTCAGATGTGATTACCACAGCGAGTAATATAAACACATTTGTCCAACAAACAGCAAATAACGTAAACAGCAGAACTCACCTTTGAAGGCTCAAAACTACCGGTAGTCACAGATGAAAATATTCCACAAAACAGCCATAATCCAACCTTGGACATCCAGACAAAACAAACGAGTAAATTATTTTGTCCAAAACATGTCTTGAAATCAGTAAACAATCCATAGTTTTCGTGAATGTGCACCTCGCGCTGCGCGTCCCATATTGAGTGAATGGAAACAAAATGGCTTCAAATCCCCAGTTGTCGCCACTCTCATTATATAGGCACGCTAGAGTGCCTTAGAGTGCCTATATAATGAGAGTGGCGACAACTGGGGATTTGAAGCCATTTTGTTTCCATTCACTCAATATGGGACGCGCAGCGCGAGGTGGACA
The DNA here is from genome assembly GCF_021347895.1 of Acanthochromis polyacanthus. Classification (NCBI taxonomy): domain Eukaryota; kingdom Metazoa; phylum Chordata; class Actinopteri; family Pomacentridae; genus Acanthochromis; species Acanthochromis polyacanthus. The sequence continues at coordinate 6,916,032 of NC_067123.1, forward strand.
TTCACGAAAACTATGGATTGTTTATTGATTTTAAGACACGTTTTGGACAAAATAATTTACTGGCTTGTATTGTCTGGATGTCCAAGGTTGGATTATGGCCGTTTATAGTTGGATATTTTCATCTGTGACTAGTTTTGAGCCTTCAAAGGTGAGTTGTGCTGTTTACGTTATTTGCTGTTTGTTGGACAAATGTGTCTATATTACCCGCTGTGGTAATCACATCTGAAAGTGGTTTATACCGGCGGATTCATGAGAATCTAAGCTTTCCATGGGTGTATAATGTTTCTATCATCGAGCTTGCAGCTTTGGTCAATTTAGTAAAATACGTTTTCCCGTCCGCCTGTACGCTGCTGCAGCTGTAAGCATATGGCTAACAGCATCCTCATGCTAACGGCGGCTAACAGCCCAGAAACAGGTGAAGACGGAGCCTGTTCGGGTCATATGAGGCTGATAAGTGACTGCAGGTTGGACGGAAAACAGAAAATAGGAAACAGAAAACTGTCAGCTGTTTGTTGAATTCGAAATCATGTGAATGAACAGGGAGGCTGTTGTCGAAGCTCAGATGGGCCGCTGAAGTTTAACGGGTTACCCCGTTAAATTTCAGCGGCCCGTATTTCATGCATCTCCATGCATGAAAATGGTCAAAGTCAAAATAACCACAACTGCCTAAAATCACATCAAACTTTTCTATCTGTCATTCACCCATACATCATAACATGAAAGTACATACATGGGACTAACCTGGTACAAAAATCATGATGAAGTCGGTTTCCATCCCACTCTCCGGACTTTATTTTCCCACAGTTTCATTCTTTCACTACTCCTGGGAAATCTAAACATGTGTAATCCCTTCTCGGATCGATTTGTGTACCCAAAGGCACAACAGCCCGTCATTTTTCAGGTATTTATGAAGCCAAAAAAGTCCGAGAATTACTCTCTGCGTTGTAAACAACGTTAACAGGCATAACCGGCGTTCATAAATAGGAAACAAAATGGCTCCTATAGATCACGTGACCAAAATTTTTTGGACCCGTCATGTCGCCACTCTCATTATATAGGCATTCTAGAGTGCCTGAGTTATTACTGCCACCTACTGTTAAAATATGTGTATTGTCTTTATGACTGTAGCACACAATGTTACTGTTAATATCCAGAGTTTCTGTTTTGCACAGGTTTTCAAATTTAATGTAGAATGCTAGCTTGATTCCGTATGACCACAATTTCAGTGATGTTCGTAAATATTACAAAAAACACAAGTGGATTAAAAATTTATTTTACAAATTACAAAATATTAATAGAGAGGAATTTCTGCACTTTCTGTGAATTAACAGAAAAGTACTCAGACTGTGATTTGATATTTTATGGTCTTAACTCAGAAAAATGTTCTAATTTTACATTACTTTTTTTATTTTGTCATTCATTTGTATCTCCTTGGTGATTGAATGTGGGATCAGTGCTGAAAATCAGCCATCACACAGACACAGAAAATGAAAACTAAACAACACTCAGCCCTGTATAAGACATTTAAGTGAATTCTCAAGAATAACTTGTCTGTTAGAGTTTATATCAGCAGTTGATCGTATCCATACAAGGCCCATGCCTACACAAGACGAGCAAAAGGCATAAAATCACACTCCCTTACAGCTAAGTTCTTCTCTTACATCCCTCGCAGCAGGAAAAAAAAAAAGGTTAAGTTCAGTCTCTTTGGGTTCTTGATCGAGCTGTTTTCACTAATAAGGCGAGATGTCACTTAACTGATTTTTTTTGTGCAGCCCTGTCTCGCTTTCTGCTTCCCTGAAACTGAACATTGATTTACATCTGCGAGCAAAACAGGATAATATCTCCTGTGTACTTCAAGGTACCAAGTTTAAACTAGCCTCAAACCATTAGAGCTCACAGTATTTCCCATATATTCTCACATGGCATCATCTTTTACAGCAGTTTGCTTGGCTATGGTGCCAAAATTCATGGAATTTATCATGTGGAGTCCAAATTTTCATGTTCCAACATGATCTTTTTCAGGATGTTTCAATAAAAGACTCTTGGTTGGGATCCAGACAGTCGTGATCAGAGCCAATGACGTGTATGTTATCATCACTGGCAGTAAATGATCACAGCTGCAAGAACTTTAGGAAATGTGTGGAGCTTTTGGCTAATCTGAAGTGGATCCCCGTCCATTTACATGTTCTGTATGTTTTCTAATCTGACCAGACCATCTTAGAATAAACCTGGAAAACAAGGACAGATGGTTTGGTGCAGCTTCAGCAGTAATAATTATATTCTACAATTTCATTTAGAAGACACTTTATCCAGGAAACAGCCTCATTGTCTCCTCGTGGTGCATTCAAAGGAAACAATGAGTGAAAATACACAGAAGCCCCACTGGTTTATCTAATTCCTCTGATTTGAGCCTCTGTCTTCCTACATGTGACCCTGAAGTCAATCTCATCTTAAAGAACGGATCCACCGATGCATTTTTGCACAGGTATACTATTGCTGAAATGAAAAAGAGGTTTTCTGGAGGAGTTGTGAGTGAAGATGCACCGGCGGATCCTTTCAGAGACTTTTAGCAGCAGTGATGTATAAAAGAGTCATGAAAGTGCTGCTGTTCTGTGCTTGTGGTAAATGAAACAATAAGAATGAACAACATCTGTGCATGTTTGTCTCAATTCAAAGTAAATTTACGAGCTGCCGTGAACACCGCTCGTCTCATTTTCTAGCTTTACGTAATCTTGTCTGAGATGTGAGCAAAGGAAGTGAAGCAGCAGGTGTTTAACAAAATAAGACATTTTTACCTCAGCTGCTGTTTTAGAGCGACATCAGTGACTGTGACATGACACATCTGTCCACATTAAACTTTATGTCTGAAATTATTACAGATTCAGGTTGAAGAGGTGTATCTGATAAAGCGAGTGCTGAGTGATAAATATCCTGGATTTATGCATTTTAGGAGAATGAACTTAAGCATCGAAACATGCTGACTTCATATTGAAAAAATGTATTAATCCCACACAGAACAAAAAAGTTTTTTTTTTGTGCAAATGTGCTTGTAAAGAGTCTACAAGTCAAACCTTTTGTTTTTGGATAATTTAAAGTGAACTTCAATGATTACTCCTCCGTTTTAATGCACAAATTTCCCACAAAAACAACTCTCAAATGGTTTTAATCTGGAATATTGAATAAATTTAAGGTTGAGATTCTGTTTGATGAAGAGTCAAAGAATAGAAGTGCTTTATTAATCACCAAGGGGAAAATTGGTTGCTACAGGAGAAAGAGTATAGTTCCCACCACCATAAATACAGATAAATAAGCAAAAATGTACTGTAAATACAAATAAACAAGAAGAAGAATATAAAATGCAAAATGCCCTACTTAAAGAATGTACAAGTGTTAAAAACCAGCCTGTTTAAGACCAGACTTGAAACCTTCCTTTTTGACAAATCCTATAGTTAGAGCTGACCCTGAGGGGAAAGTTGGAGTCTTCACTTGCAAAACTGACTTCTTCAACATCCCTTAGTTCTGCCCCTAATTCTGCTGCTGTAGACCTAGGCTGCTGTGGGACCTCTCTGGATGCACTGAGCCCTTCTCTAACTACCTTTGTATTTACTATATATATATATATATATATATATACATATATATATATATACACACACCGTTATTGCAATGCATTCACTGTTTCCCCAGTTTTCCTCCGTGTGTCTGATATGAACACAACAGTTTATTGTATTTGCTGCAGTGTGACTGGCTATAGGACATATACATATAATTCAAATAATGAAATGGGAATGGCTACAAGGTGGGGATGAAGCATGGTTTAGACTCAGTTCTCCCTGTAGTTGATGCACAGATATGTCCATATTTCTTGGCACACGATTCATCCAGTCAACAGTAGCTACACCCTGTGAAAAGAACCCGTCTTGTCAACAGTTCTTGCTCTATACCTGCCAGTTCTATTCCTTTGTTAGCTGTGATGGGATGCAGTTACTGCTGGTATCTCTAAACATGGTAGCTGTTACCATGTTTTGGTAGGTTTCGGTGTGTATAAGCAGCCATAACTGTCCAGTTTGAACTGTCTGTGACCCTCAGAGCCTGGTTTTTTTGGTCTCTTCCTCTGTTCAGGTCAGCACAGCTCATGCATTAGCTGCACAATAAATGGTATTTGTATCAATGTTACACTATTTATATATGGTAACAACTTCAGTGCTAAGCTAACAGTACCTTTATGAAAAATAATAAATCCTAGCTGATGCAGTAAGGCAGAGAGGGCTGAGAGCTCTCTGCCAGCCAGAAGTGATGTATTGGTCTATTGATTATATATCTCATCTGGCCTGGGATCGCCTCTCGATTCCCCAGAAAGAACTGTAGGACATCTGGATCGACCTGCTTCAAATAGACGACAAAAATGAAGGTTTGAAACGTCCTAACACGTAAACTGGATTCATTCCTCACTTAAATTACTCCCCCCCCCCCCCCCCCCCCCCCCCCCATAAATCACAAGTTACTGAGTTGTTCGGGATGAGCTATAAACTATGAAGAGATTAGAAGGTGTGTCAGTTTATAACACGACACAACAACACACCGGTGTTTCGTTACGTAAGCGAACCTGACACCATTTCTTGTTGTTAAGTCAATCTACAGAGCGAAGGAGGAGGAGGCGGAAGAAGAAGAGGGAGGACTTATCCACGGATGTTTCATGAAAACTGAAACTGAAAACAAACTCGGTGTGAAGCCGGAGAGACTGCAGCAACACGACTCAGCACCGCCGTTGTCAGGTGAGTCAAACCGCTGTTATGTTGTTTGGATTGAGAAATTAAAGTTTATTTAACAGCAGAAACTATCAAACATGTAATAGGATTTGAATCTGTATTTTTTTTAACGGTTTGATATTGAATGCAGTGGTTTCCTCTATAATGGTTCCTGTGTTTTTTTACGCTTGTTTGAGTTGTAATCTAAACTGGTTTCTGCTGATTGGTAGTTTTCTGATGAACCACACACAAAGGATCTGGTGATTTTTGACTACTTGGTGCTGTTTTTTCATAGAGATGTTGTATGCAGTGAACACCATATTGTGACTACTTGAGGTTAAAAAAAAAAAAAAAAAAAGCTATACAGTTGCCTTTTCCTGATCTCTACCCGTCAGGTGTTGCCCTGATGGGGGTAAATATTTATAAAAAGGTTTTACACTCATGCCAAGAAGAACTGTCCCTTTAAATCTCTTTACACGCCCATATTGGCTCTGATGCTGCTTAAAGCAAGAAGATGCATGTTTGTGTTGATACTACATGAAAAAAACATCAGAGCTCCTCTCACGAAATATTTCTGGTGATTAGAGAAGGCCTTTATTTTTAGGTGTATTTGCATGTTGTTGATCTATGTGTCCTTAATTATCAGTGCCTCTGATGAAGTCAGACGTTAATGAATTAAGAGATGCAGATGTGTGAAAGGGGGCAGAATATGTCAAAAAAAAAACCTGTAAAGCAGGTTATTATTGTCTTTAAATGGAGCTCTGCTGCTGGCAAACTTTGTTAAATCACTTTATGAAGTAGGTTCACTGTGTTTTAAGTGTTGTAACAGTGTCAGTGTTGGGGAAAAAAGTGATATGATAGAGGAATTTGTATTATTTCTACACATAACACAAAATCTAAAGATGTCCTGAAGGTTGTCTCTTTTTTTAAACAATCTTGACCTAAAATTTATTCAGTATTTCAGATTAAATCCATTTGTAGAAATAACCGCATTAAAACAGAGGAGCAATCATTTAATTTCACTTTAAATGATCCAAAAACAAAAGCTTTGACTTGAAAAAAAGACAAAACCTTTTTTGTCTCGAATGAGATTAACACATTTTTTTTCAATATGAGGTCAACATGTTTTGATGATGAGGTTCATTTTTTGAAATGCAGGATATTTATCACTTAGCAGTCACTTTACCAGATACACCTGTTCAACCTGGATTTGTAATAGATTCACACGTAAAGTTTAACATTTGACAGATGTGTCACATGTCATAGTTAACTAATGTCGCTCTACACCAGCAGCTACACACGTGGACAAAATTGTTGGTACCCCTCAGTTAAAGAAGGAAAAACCCACAATTCTCACTGAAATCACTTGAAACTCACAAACGCAACAATAAATAAAAATTTATTGAAAATTAAATAATCAAAATCAGCCATCACTTTTGAATTGTTGATTAACATAATTATTTAAAAAAACAAACTAATGAAATAGGGCTGGACAAAAATGATGGTACCCATAACTTAATATTTTGTTGCACAACCTTTTGAGGCAATCACTGCAATTAAACGATTTCTGTATTTGTCAATGAGCGTTCTGCAGCTGTCAACAGGTATTTTGGCCCACTCCTCATGAGCAAACAGCTCCAGTTGTCTCAGGTTTGATGGATGTCTTCTCCAAATGGCATGTTTCAGCTCCTTCCACATATGTTCAATGGGATTCAGATCTGGGCTCATAGAAGGCCACTTTAGAATAGTCCAACGCTTTTCTCTCAGCCATTCTTGGGTGTTTTTGACTGTGTGTTTTGGATCGTTGTCCTGTTGGAAGACCCATGACCTGCGACTGAGACCAAGCTTTCTGACACTAGGCAGCACATTTCTCTCCCGAATGCCTTGATAGTCTTCAGATTTCATCGTACCTTGCACACTTTCAAGACACCCTGTGCCAGATGCAGCAAAGCAGCCCCAAAACATTACTGAGCCTCCTCCATGTTTCACCGTAGGGACAGTGTTCTTTTCTTCGTATGCTTGGTTTTTGAGTCTATGAACATAGAGTTGATGTGCCTTACCAGAAAGCTCCAGTTGGGTCTCATCTGTCCAAAGGACATTCTCCCAGAAGCTTTGTGGCTTGTCAACATGCATTTTTGCAAATTCCAGTCTGGCTTTTTTATGAGTTTTTTTCAGCAGTGGTGTCCTCCTTGGTCGTCTCCCATGAAGTCCACTTTGGCTCAAACAACGAGGAATGGTGCGATCTGACACTGATGTACCTTGGCCTTGGAGTTCACCTTTAATTTCTTTGGAGGTTGCTCTGGGCTCTTTGGATACAATTCCAACGATCCGTCTCTTCAATTTGTCATCAATTTTCCTCTTGCGGCCACGTCCAGGGAGGTTGGCTACTGTCCCGTGGGTCTTGAACTTCTGAATAATATGAGCCACTGTTGTCACAGGAACTTCAAGCTGTTTAGAGATGGTCTTATAGACTTTACCTTTAAGATGTTTGTCTATCATTTTTTTTCGGATGTCCTGGGACAATTCTCTCCTTCGCTTTCTGTTGTCCATGTTCAGTGTGGTACACACCTTTTCACCAAACAGCAGGGTGACTACTTGTCTCCCTTTAAATAGGCAGACTGACTGATTATGAGTACGGAAACACCTGTGATGTCAATTAAATGACACACCTGAGTTAATCATGTCACTCTGGTCAAATAGTTTTCAATCTTTTATAGAGGTACCATCATTTTTGTCCAGGCCTGTTTCATTAGTTTGTTTTTTTAAATAATTATGTTAATCAACAATTCAAAAGTAATGGCTGTTTTTTATTATTTAATTTTCAATAAATTTTTATTTATTGTTACTTTTGTGAGTTTCAAGTGATTTCAGTGAGAATTGTGGGTTTTTCCTTCTTTAACTGAGGGGTACCAACAATTTTGTCCACGTGTGTAAATGACTCTTTTATACATCACTGCAGCTAAAAGTCTCTAAAAGGATCCACCAGAAAACCTCTTCTGCATTTCTGCAATTTAGATGTTCTTTAGGATGAGATTAATTTCAGGCTCACATGTAGGAAGACAGAGGCTCAAATCAGAGGAATTAGATAAACCAGTGGGGCTTCTGTGTATTTTCTCTCATTGTTTCCTTTGAATGCACCACGAGGAGACGATGAGGCTTCTGGAGAAGTTTAGAACAAAGAAACGCTGCTGTTTCCTGGATAAAGTGTCTTCTAAATGAAATCGTAGATTACAATTATTACTGCTGAAGCTGCACCAAACCGTCTGTCCTTGTCTGCCAGGTTTATTCTAAGATGTTCTAGTCAGATTAGAACATACAGAACACGTAAATGGACGGGGATCCACTTCAGATTAGCCAAAAGCTCCACGCATTTCCTGAAGTTCTTGCAGCTGTGATCATTTACTGCCAGCGATGATAACGTACACGTCATTGGCTCTGATCACGACTGTCTGGATGCAAACCAAGAGTCTTTTATTGAAACATCCTATTAAGGTTTAAAAGATCACGTTGGAACATGAAAATTTGGACTCCACATGATAAATTCCATATATTTTGTATTTTGCCATTGCCAAGCAAAGTGCTGTAAAAGATGAATTCGTATGAGAATATATGGGAAATTGTGGCCATTTTGAAAATGGTCCCCCGTAAGGCAGACATGGACCAGTTCTGGTGCTTGTATGACAAATTGAATGCTATAGTGAGTGTGTCACACATGAACTTCTTTGTGACTCTTATCCAGGTAGTTTTCTCCAGACGAGATCCGTGCTTGTGTTGTATCCACTCTCAGATGTACGTCGCTTTGGATAAAAGCTTCTACTAAATGAAACTGAAGGGGTTAGAAGCAAAGTGATTTAACCCAAAAAAGACACAAACTGAATTTTGTATCATTTCTGTAATATTCTCTCTAGATTTTAGTGACAAAGTGATCTAACTCATAACCCAAATGTAGCGTTACAGCGGCGTCTCCAATGTTAGATCATTCTTTACCCTTTGATGCATAGGTGTGTCAAAAATGACCCGGTAAACTCGCAATATCTTTATAATGAACATTTTTTTATCATTTTTTATCATTTCATATCCCAGCTATTTCTCAAAACCATGTTTTTGATATCATTCCACTTAAATATTGAAGTTACGTCTAAAGAAATCATAACAATTGTATTACTAGCTGAAGCTCTTTATCACTGATAATATAATACAATAGAGCATGCACAAACTTGGAGGGCCGGAGAGCAGCAACTTCTGGAGGAAAAGAGTGGAAAAATGGATACTGACATTCTTCTATTGCTGTGTAATATTCTTCTTTTTTAACCATCAAAAAGTTCAAAATATGTTATGTAGTGAAAAATAAACATATTTCAAACATGAAATCATTCTTGTGTGGACAAAAATATACAAACAATCTGAATTCTGAACCAAAATCACAAGCAACTTGTCATACATGTGCAATCAGGTAGGATAGTTCAAGAAAAAATGTTTTTATTTAATATTTAAAAGTTTTCTATATGTTTTCTGTATTAATGTGACTGTCATGATTCAGAAAATATCACTTGTTGACGTCTGCATTATTAGTTTTTCTGTTATTATGAGCTCAGTGATGGAACTTTTCATGACAGCTTCATTTTTTTTTCACATTTCAACTCACCCATAATCACAGATTATTTGATCTAATTGTCCAATGTTGCAGATTCTAAATCGCTGACATGATGAGAAATAAAGGTAAAAATTTCAGCCTTTTGTCTATAAATGTTTCTGAGATGATATTGTTCAAACAGCCTCAAAATTCAATGTGCTCAAAATAGATAGATGGGCAATTAAAAAAGAAAATCTCATGAAATATTTGACATTTCATTCTAAAATTTCATAGATACTATTTTCAGTATTCATAATTTATGATAAATAAGTTTCAAGCATATCGGAGATGGTCAAGCAGAAGGCAGTTGATGATTTAAGACAGAAAAATGTGGCTGTTAGAAAATCATCTCACTCCATCACACAGCTCTGATCTGTCTGTTAAAGGCTGAATTATGGAGGTACAGGACGGTTCGACGCCACGTAAAGATGAAACCAGAGGAATGTCGAGTCCTCCACGTCTCACACCGGTGAGACAACGGCAGAAAGTGAAGCAGCAACCATCAGGTGACAAACGGGGATTAACCTCTGAACTCTGAGCAGTTTCTGGGTGTTTTTATTCACTGTGGGTTCTTTTTTCACTGAAATATAAAGTGCTGCACCTCTATGGAAACAGAACATCCATGAAGAAGGAGAGAGAACTCAGAAAAGTTTTCTGTGCAGTAGGACACAGTTTGAGTGGTTCTGCATGACCAACTGAATACATGTAGTACATTTTAGTAACATACAGATCAACAGGTTTACAGATAAAACTTTTTCCCTCAGCTGAGAATCTGAATCATTCAAAGAGAATCATCAGGAAACAATTTGGTTAAAGGGAGACGCTTCTGACAGCCGATTTAAATATAAACTCTGAACAGAACTTGGACCAGGTTAGAGCCACAATATCAGTTACCATGGAGATCTAGCACCACAGTAACAGCTACCAGCGAGGTCTAGCACCACAGCATCAGTTACCATGTAGGTCTAGCTCTTCAGCATCAGTTACCATGGAGATCTAGCACCACAGCATCAGGAGGTCTAGCTTTACAGCATGAGTTACCATGGAGATCTAGCACCACAGCATCAGTTACCATGGAGGTCTAGCTCTACAGCATCAGTTACCATGGAGATCTAGCTCTACAGCATGAGTTACCATGGAGATCTAGCTCCACAGTAACAGCGACCAGGGAGGTCTAGCACCACAGCATCAGTTACCATGTAGGTCTAGCTCTTCAGCATCAGTTACCATGGAGATCTAGCACCACAGCATCAGGAGGTCTAGCTCTACAGCATGAGTTACCATGGAGATCTAGCACCACAGCATGAGTTACCATGGAGATCTAGCTCTACAGCATCAGTTACCATGGAGATCTAGCTCTACAGCATCAGTTACCATGGAGATCTAGCTCTACAGCATCAGTTACCATGGAGATCTAGCTCTACAGCATCAGTTACCATGGAGGTCTAGCTCCACAGCATCAGTTACCATGGAGATCTAGCTCCACAGCATCAGTTACCATGGAGATCTAGCTCTACAGCATCAGTTACCGTGGAGGTCTAGCTCTACAGCATCAGTTACCGTGGAGGTCTAGCTCCACAGCATCAGTTACCGTGGAGGTCTAGCTCCACAGCATCAGTTAACATGGAGATCCAGCTCCACAGCATCAGTTACCATGGAGATCTAGCACCACAGCATCAGCTACCATGGAGATCTAGCTCCACAGCATCAGTTACCATGGAGATCTAGCTCCACAGCATCAGTTAACATGGAAATCTAGCTCTACAGCATCAGTTACCATGGAGATCTAGCTCCACGACATCAGTTACCGTGGAGGTCTAGCACCACAGCATCAGTTACCGTGGAGGTCTAGCTCTACAGCATCAGTTACCGTGGAGGTCTAGCTCTACAGCATCAGTTAACATGGAGATCTAGCTCCACAGCATCAGTTACCATGGAGATCTAGCACCACAGCATCAGCTACCATGGAGATCTAGCTCCACAGCATCAGTTACCATGGAGATCTAGCTCCACAGCATCAGTTACCATGGAGATCTAGCTCCACAGCATCAGTTACCATGGAGATCTAGCTCCACAGCATCAGTTACCATGGAGATCGAGCTCCACGACATCAGTTACCATGGAGGTCTAGCACCACAGCATCAGTTACCATGGAGATCTAGCACCACAGCATCAGTTAACATGGAAATCTAGCACCACAGCATCAGTTAACATGGAAATCTAGCACCACAGCATCAGTTACCATGGAGATCTAGCTCCACGACATCAGTTACCATGGAGGTCTAGCACCACAGCATCAGTTACCATGGAGATCTAGCTCCACAGCATCAGTTAACATGGAAATCTAGCTCTACAGCATCAGTTACCATGGAGATCTAGCTCCACGACATCAGTTACCGTGGAGGTCTAGCTCTACAGCATCAGTTACCATGGAGATCTAGCTCTACAGCATCAGTTACCATGGAGATCTAGCTCTACAACATCAGTTACCATGGAGATCTAGCTCTACAGCATCAGTTACCATGGAGGTCTAGCTCCACAGCATCAGTTACCATGGAGATCTAGCTCCACAGCATCAGTTACCATGGAGATCTAGCTCTACAGCATCAGTTACCGTGGAGGTCTAGCTCTACAGCATCAGTTACCGTGGAGGTCTAGCTCCACAGCATCAGTTACCGTGGAGGTCTAGCTCCACAGCATCAGTTAACATGGAGATCTAGCTCCACAGCATCAGTTACCATGGAGATCTAGCACCACAGCATCAGCTACCATGGAGATCTAGCTCCACAGCATCAGTTACCATGGAGATCTAGCTCCACAGCATCAGTTAACATGGAAATCTAGCTCTACAGCATCAGTTACCATGGAGATCTAGCTCCACGACATCAGTTACCGTGGAGGTCTAGCACCACAGCATCAGTTACCGTGGAGGTCTAGCTCTACAGCATCAGTTACCGTGGAGGTCTAGCTCTACAGCATCAGTTAACATGGAGATCTAGCTCCACAGCATCAGTTACCATGGAGATCTAGCACCACAGCATCAGCTACCATGGAGATCTAGCTCCACAGCATCAGTTACCATGGAGATCTAGCTCCACAGCATCAGTTACCATGGAGATCTAGCTCTACAGCATCAGTTACCATGGAGATCTAGCTCCACAGCATCAGTTAACATGGAAATCTAGCTCTACAGCATCAGTTACCATGGAGATCTAGCTCCACGACATCAGTTACCGTGGAGGTCTAGCACCACAGCATCAGTTACCGTGGAGGTCTAGCTCTACAGCATCAGTTACCGTGGAGGTCTAGCTCTACAGCATCAGTTAACATGGAGATCTAGCTCCACAGCATCAGTTACCATGGAGATCTAGCACCACAGCATCAGCTACCATGGAGATCTAGCTCCACAGCATCAGTTACCATGGAGATCTAGCTCCACAGCATCAGTTACCATGGAGATCTAGCTCCACAGCATCAGTTACCATGGAGATCTAGCTCCACAGCATCAGTTACCATGGAGATCGAGCTCCACGACATCAGTTACCATGGAGGTCTAGCACCACAGCATCAGTTACCATGGAGATCTAGCACCACAGCATCAGTTAACATGGAAATCTAGCACCACAGCATCAGTTAACATGGAAATCTAGCACCACAGCATCAGTTACCATGGAGATCTAGCACCACAGCATCAGTTAACATGGAAATCTAGCACCACAGCATCAGTTAACATGGAAATCTAGCTCCACAGCATCAGTTACCATGGAGATCTAGCTCCACGACATCAGTTACCATGGAGGTCTAGCACCACAGCATCAGTTACCATGGAGATCTAGCACCACAGCATCAGTTAACATGGAAATCAAGCACCACAGCATCAGTTAACATGGAAATCTAGCTCTACAGCATCAGTTACCATGGAGGTCTAGCACCACAGCATCAGTTACCATGGAGATCTAGCTCTACAGCATCAGTTACCGTGGAGGTCTAGCTCTACAGCATCAGTTAACATGGAGATCTAGCTCCACAGCATCAGTTACCATGGAGATCTAGCACCACAGCATCAGCTACCATGGAGATCTAGCTCCACAGCATCAGTTACCATGGAGATCTAGCTCCACAGCATCAGTTACCATGGAGATCTAGCTCCACGACATCAGTTACCATGGAGGTCTAGCACCACAGCATCAGTTACCATGGAGATCTAGCACCACAGCATCAGTTAACATGGAAATCTAGCACCACAGCATCAGTTACCATGGAGATCTAGCTCCACGACATCAGTTACCATGGAGGTCTAGCACCACAGCATCAGTTACCATGGAGATCTAGCACCACAGCATCAGTTAACATGGAAATCTAGCACCACAGCATCAGTTAACATGGAAATCTAGCTCCACAGCATCAGTTACCATGGAGATCTAGCTCCACGACATCAGTTACCATGGAGGTCTAGCACCACAGCATCAGTTACCATGGAGATCTAGCACCACAGCATCAGTTAACATGGAAATCAAGCACCACAGCATCAGTTAACATGGAAATCTAGCTCTACAGCATCAGTTACCATGGAGATCTAGCACCACAGCATCAGTTACCATGGAGATCTAGCACCACAGCTTCAGTTACCATGGAGATTAGCTCACAAATGCCCACAAATGTTACTGAAAAAAATGGTGAGTCTGCATAATATAAAGATTTCATTATTTATATTTTTACAACTTCAGCAAGCGAACCGTTCTTCAGACTTTTTCACATTTTAGTAATGAGTCAGGCATGACTTCTTGGTTGGCTAAAGAACTTCAAAGAATTCTATTTATTTATTTCTCAAAATCTGCTTAAAATGGTTAATGGTTAATTTTTAGAGGATATTTAAAGAAGACATGGAAAATATAATGATTTTGGTTAAATAACATAATTCTAAACTTAGATTTGATTAATTTTCTTGATGCACATCACAACTGACTAGTTCCAAGATCATCAGAAAGTTGAATATCCGATCATTCTTTTCTTTCACAGTACCTGGCACTGATTGATTGAATTTTGATGATTTAAAAATAAAAAAACAACACACTTTTACGACCTACCTGTGGGTTTCAGGGTTCAGTTGGTTAAATCAAGGATGAGCTCTTCACTACTGCTGCATGTAAAAATGCTCATCATGCTTTGAGGATTTAACATTCATCTAGTATCTAACAGTTATCTGGTCCTTGTCGCTATACAGAGGAGTCCTCCCCGGTGGTAGAACAGTCGGTCTCCATCTCCCCAGAACTAGCCAGCTTGATCAAACGCAAAGCCAAAGACCTGAAGATCCGGCAGACGGACCGCCGCTGGGCTGCTGAGGTGGTCAACGATTTCCGTGAAACCTGCTGAGGTTCCTGAGGAGCTGCACTGATCAGCCGTTATTCCAGTCTGCAGACTTCCTCACCACCGGCAGCTACTTTGAGAAAGTGAAGGTGAGCTCAGCTTTGGCAGCTTTACTCTCATTTTGGGTTTGATTTTGCTCAAACAAATGGAAAAATAGAAATATTTGCTTTAAATTACATTAAAGAGTGTGTATACAGTTTTAAACAGGCATTTATTTAATCGGTTTAACTAAAACTTTGTTAAGGACACAGCAAAGAATTCTTTCTGTAGCAGCAGGTGGGCAGCATAGAGGCATACAGAAAGCTTTAAAAAGAAGCTTTGACAACATCAGATTACTGAGATAATGACAGTAGAGCAGCTTTTGTAAACAGGAGCTAAAGTTTAGTGTGTTGCTTCCAGTTGTTTAGTACTGTTTCCTCTGAGTTATCAATTAAATACCTGCAGCATGTTACACACCGGAGCAGTAAGTTCATTAATTAATTATAATTATGACAACCAACCCTTTTGCTTCATCTCCGTTCCATCTTTGGGCTCACTTTTATATCATACATCATGTTAAATCTGTGGTCCTGCTTCAGATCCACAGCCCCGACGAGTTCGACATGATGCTGAAGCTTCAGGTGCCGAATCGTCTCACCATGACGGAGCTGGACGGCGGCCTCTTCTACCGGATCGACCTCATCCGGACCACCCGGACCCACGTACAGGCCTTTCTGCTGGAGAACCAGCGAACCCTGTCGTCCAGCAAAGTCCTGAATGAGACGTACCGCTTGGTCCGCAAGTTCCTCAAGACTTACAAAGGTTTTCTGCTTTACCTTAAATCTGTTTGTCTGAGTTAAATCTAGTAATTAAAAGTAACCGGACTTCTTTGTGGTTCAGAAGTCTGGTGACTTTTAATCAAAGCTCTGAGGTAGCGACTGAATCCAGCTTTTGTTAACAAGAGCTGAAGTTTAGTGTGTTGCTTCCAGTTGGTTAGGACTGTTTCCTCTGAGTTTATTAACCCTCGTGTAGTCCTGTGGGTCAAATTGACCCGTTTTAAAGTTTGAAAATGTGGGGAAAAAAAATATATTTTCGCAGTGTCCACATTTTCAACATTTTTGGGAAATTTTGAACATTTTATGGGGGGAAAAAAGAAATGTTAAAAATGTTTCTGAAAGAACATTCACAAAACAATCAACCAAATCCAGCAAATTTCACTGGATTTTGGTCGATTTTTTTGCAAATGTTCTTAAAGAAAATATTAAAAGCTTTACTGAGATACATGTAATCACTTCAGATATTTGTACTCATTTTCTGGAAGATTTTCACTCATTTTTTTTAATCCCCCGCCGACCGTAGGCACGGAGGGGGGTATTGGCGTGGGCAGGTCCGTTCGTCTGTCCGCATTTCGTTTCCGGAGCATATCTCTGAAACTACTTGAGGGATTTCATTCATATTGCACCCAGGCGATCTCTATATAGTATAGATGTGCCTTTTGGGGTGTATGACCTTGACCTGATTTTCAGGGTCATAGTGAGGCACTCCAAATATTCTTTGGTTTCCGGATCATAGCTCAGAAACTAGTTGAGGGATTTCATTCATATTGCACACACTAAGCCTGTTGGTAATGTAGATGTGCCTTTTGGGGTGTATGACCTTGACCTGACTGTTTTTTTAATTGTAGTGAAGATGTATCATTTTGTAGGTGTATCGTCCAGTATATATTATTATTTCTTGCACTGAGAGGGACTATATATAAGGCGGGGGATGTTTTAAGCGAAGCGTGTTTATTAAAATATTTACAAGAATTTTCTTGCCAAATTTGGGGGATGTTTTAAAATAAAACTTTTAAGAGAAAGTTTTAAGGAATTATTGGAATTTTCTACCTGAAGGTTTTGCAAATTTTCAGAAATTTGAGGAATTTTTTTGCTGAATTTTTGGATTTTTTTCAGACAAGGAAACAGTATTTTTTGGTTCCTGTAAATGAGGACAACAGGAGGGTTAAGGCTGGGTTATGCTTTCCACATGAACAGGCCGTGTGGAAATGAGACGCTTGGAAATCTGCTTGAAAGACCGTGTGTGACTTTATACTTCATGCAACTGCAGGAGGCAGTGTATCACAAACACACGTCAACCTAGTCTACTGTAGTGCTTAACTAGAGTAGAAGAAGTTTGCCATTGTTTACACCACTTACGACACGACATTTTACCGAACAGCTGCATTTCAGCAGATAGTTCGAGTTTCACACCATGAATTGTTCATAATCTGGTTACATCGGTGATCTCTGTGTGATGAACACCATGATGTGAACTGCTTCGAAGAATGTTTAGAAAAACATTAAATTAGACACAAGATATGTCATATTCTGAACAATTTTAACTGTGTTCATGTCAAGTCATTTAGAAATATCATTTCTTATAAAGTATCTCGGTGCAGCTCATCGTTGAAACAAATGTGACTCTCCTGTGTCTGGTTCAGTGTTGAAGAAGCTCCACGTTGATCCACCATCAGTGAAGAAAACACTCTGATCATCTGACTTAACAGTAAACCAGTCGAGTTGTAGTGAAATAGTGATAAATATGAACAACACAAATATGGAGTCGCTTTGAAGAGTGTTCTGACCGTTCAAACATTTAATTTTTTTGCTGAATGAATACAAGTTTCCTCCATCAGTCTGTCATCAACAACCCAACATGACAAAGAGTAAAACTTCTTTTCACAGATTTTTGTAAATTTATTAAACATCAAAATTGAAATGCCTCAAAATCACTTTTCACAAAACATCACAAAAGTAAATCTTATTTTTTTTATATTTATTCAACAAGTATTAAATTCACATTAACACAGCAAGATGTGAAAAACAATGTTACTAAAAGGTACTTTCAGTACACATTTTAAAAACATTTTTACAATAAATTATATCTTACTGTTGACAATATTTCAATGTCATGCTTAAAACATGAGATCATATTAAACAGTCCAAAAGTTTTTAAAGTGAATCTTTGCCACAATAAACACAGTTTTTATATTTTTACAATGTTTATTTAATAAGATTATATGTTGTGCTAATAATTATAAATAACATCAAAATGTTAAAAGGCCATTTACATTTTATTTGTAATACACATGAACAGTTTTAAATATATTTTAACAATAAACAAAGGAAATATTACATTTTACAATGTTTATCTTACAGGTTCTTGTGTTAGAATAAACAATAACAGTTTTAAAGTTTTTCTATTAAACTAAGTAAGTTATTGATGTCAGTTTTTTTCTTTTACATTTTAATTAACCCTCCTGTTGTCCTCATTTACAGGCACCAAAAAATATTGTTTCCTTCTCTGAAAAAAAATCCAAAAATTCAGCAAAAAAATTCCCCAAATTTCTGAAAATTTGCAGAACCTTCTGGAAGAAATTTCCAATAATTCCTTAGAATTTTCCTTTTAAAGTTTTATTTAAAAAAAATCTCCCAAATTTGGCAAGAAAATTCTTATAAATATTTTTTTAAATGAGTAAAAATCTTCTAAAAATCCTAAAAATATCTAAAGTGATTACATATATGTCAGCAAAACTTCTAATATTTTCTTTAAGAACATTCACATAAATGAAACATTTGTGAGTGTTCTTAAGAAACATTTTCTCTTTTCCACCAAAAAATGTTCAAAGATTTCCCCAAAATGTTGAAAATGTGGACATCAGAAGTGTCACTGTGAATATATATATATTTTTCCACATTTTCAAACTTTAAAACGGGTCAACTTTGACCTGCAGGACAACAGGAGGGTTAAACTAGCAAATCTAACTTTTGACAATGTTTATCTCCAAAGTTCTCATCTTATGTTGGATCATAACAAAAATATTCAAAAGGTTTTTACATTAAACATTAACAAAGCAGTAAACATCTTCTCTGTCTGGCTGTCAGAGCTCAGAGACAAACAGGTGGCAGCTTCCTCTGTCTTCATTTGATGCTTTGTGAGGAGCTTCCTAAACCCACCGGCACAGAACCAGCACATGATGGAAACTAGTTCTGTGCAGGCAGAGTCAGGACGCCCCTCCGCGGCTGGAGACGTTGCTGTTGGAGGCAGGGGCGTCTGAATTGGAGCGCTGACCTGGCAAACAGAAAAACAGGACCCAAAAATCAAACTTTGACTCGTTCCTGGCTGCTGAACTGTTGAATTATAATTATCAGTGCTTCTTAACAGACATGGAGCCATAAATAAATGTACAGTAGGTGTGGAACGGTTCTAAGCTCTATCAGTTCACATCAACATACAGAAAGTTTACTTTAGCTCATCACCACTTCATGTCCCTGTTGGTGCTTTTGTCGTCTTTGTGAGGACTCACTTAGTCAGCTGACTGAAAACGCTCCTCCAACCCTCCAGTGGGTTCCTGGTCGTCCATCCTTCTGGTCTGGTCCGTCCGGTCCTCTCTGCCCACCATCCAGGAGTTCCCTGAACGGAACTCCTGGATGATGGATGAAGAAAAAAACATAAAGTTCTACAGTCAGTAAAATGCTTCAATTATAAATTATCATGAACAGATATTAAGTCCTGAGAAACTGATGAAGTAATAACTTACCTTTTTCGGAGGAAGAAAGAAACAAAGTTAGTATCATGGATAATAGTTAAATATTGAAAAATGTGCAGTTGGAATTTTGCTTACCTCTGATAGAGAGAAGAAGAAACACACCTGTATTTGTCAGGTGCTCATACCTACCACCTCCCACATTGTCTGATGACGCTAAGACATGTGAAGGAGGATTTTTACTATTTGCAGGGATCTTGATGTTTTTTGATCCGTGCAGTAAGAAGTGGGAGCTGCCTGTCAGCTGGAACTTCTCCGATCAGAGCTTCCACCAGTTTCAGGACTAATCGGAGTCGCTATCATCTGGACTCCGAAAAGGCCTGAACCAGCTTCCACCCGTCACAGAGAAGCCCGGGCTTGATGTGGAGGGACCCGACGCACTGTGGTCTGTGGACGAAGAGGATGGTCCAGGCTGTGCGTCGTCCTCTTCGCTGACCCGCTGCCTCTTCATACTTACCTGGGCCTCCACATCGCACTCCTCCCGGATCCTCTTGAGGAAGGAGCTGATGTGGACGGCAAGGTCCTCTGGGGGAGCAGCGGGAGCAGCGATGACCGGAGCACCAGCAGGAGGGGGGAGACGCTGGACAAGGGGGGAGCGGGGTCGGCCGTCCTCTTCTTCGCCGTCCTCCAGGTCTTCTTCGTCCTCGTCCAGGCTGTCATAGCCGGAGTCTTCGCTGGTGCTCCAGTCGGACCAGGCGTCGGAGTCTTCCGTCTCGGGGTCTTCCTCTTCAGAGTCTTCTTCCTCTGGGTCTTCTTCCTCTGGGTCTTCTTCCTCTGGGTCTTCTTCCTCTGGGTCTTCTTCTTCTTCGTATGGAGCCAGAACATGGTAGAAGATGGGAGGGTCGTCGTCATCAAAGATCCAGATGGTCTCCGGGAATCCGACGGCAGGGGGATGCTCCACGGCGTAGTCCACAGACCCTGAGAGGAAACAAGGTCATCACATGTTAGTACTTCTAACATCATTAGATATCAGGACTAAATCATCTACAGTCACAACTAAAGTTAATAACAGTTCACTATAACCATCCAACAACAGTGTCAACGCCACAAACACTAAATCAGTAATTCTGCAGTCTGTTCTTTCATGTGAGACTTTATGAAAACAATGATTTACTCTACTTTGGTCACTTGGAAAAACTTAAGTCTTGACAATTCAGATGACGAGTTTGTTCACATTCATAGTGATTTAGTAATTAGAAATGTGTAAATGATGTACTGTAATGCAACACAATGCAACACAACACAGCTGAACACGACAAACCACAATATAGCACAAAGCAGGACAGCACAACACACTACAACACAACATAGTACAATATGACACTACGAAGTTCAACACAATTCCAAATAACACAGCACAGATAACAAAGTACAATGCAACAGGGCACAACAGAACTCAAAACAACACAACACTACACAACACAGTGCAGCACAACACAACAGAAGAAATAAAACTTTTTGGGAATTATTGGAATTTTCTTCCTAAAGAAATTTGGGTTTGTTTGGGGTTTTTTTGCTGAAGTTTTGGATTTTTTTCAGACAAGAAAACAATATTTTTGGTGCTCGTAAATGAGGACAACAGGAGGGTTAAAATGACCAACAGGCTGGACCAGGCGGAGGAGAGCTGGACAATGGGGAGATGCAAATTCCAGCAAAAATGGCTAGAAAACCTGGATTTCAGAGAATGACTGCAGCCCGGGGGTGTTCAGGGGTAGTTTCCGGATTCACAGAGTACTGTAGGGACAGTTTTCATTTTAAAATCATCTTTTACCAAAAAAGCAAACCGTGTAATTTGTTGAGTTCACGGTCGTGGCATTAAAATTTTGACAATATAGCATTAAAATGGCATTGAAAAGCGTTAAATCTGACTGGCTGTTGATTTCTGCAGTAACCCAGCCTGAAATCCTAAATAAACTGAATGTTTCCCACTAAGTGAACTTTTCTCCTCAAACACAGCAGCGTCCTTTCTCCTGGACTGTTTTAAGTGTCCTCACTCAGATAAGCACCATGTTAACTGCACCTGTATTAGTCTGTGTGCATCAGATAATCAGTCACATCAGCAGTAGAAAGCAAAGTAAATCACTGTGTTCTTTCTTAACCGACAGAATAAACCAACCAGCAACAGAGATCCTTTACAAATAAAACAACATGAGCAAAAAAATATGAAACTAGCAGATTAGCACAATTTATTCACCAAATCTATGAGTTTAAATCATAGTGACTGAATGGAGACGGTGGTACACCTGCAGCCTCATTCAAGTGGTGAAAGAATCATTTTGTCATTCTTATGAGATTCAACAAATACAAACTGTGTGATGAATAAAATAATAGTTCACGTTAAAGGTCCATAAACAGTCAGACACAAAGTTTAGGTTGAGCAGAGTGAAAATGTGATTTTTAAAGCGACTCAGAGCAACACAGAGGAGAGGCCTGCTGCATTCTGAAGACTCCATCGTCTCCATGGATACAGCAAAAACACATTTCTGGCATTTTATCATTTCTGCCCCAGTTGGCATCATTTATTTTACTTTTCCAAAAAATTCATGTAAAATTTGATCAATTTGATGCCTTTAAATCAAAATTACAGAGTTTCCAAATCACTACGCCAATGATTAATAAATTAGATTAACCCTCTCCTGAGAGAAGTTTTACATTTTATGCTTCAAATAATCATTTTAAAAATCGTCCAATAACTGTTAATCACTAAATCTGTGTTTTTATCAACAGTTACAATTTAGAAAGTCACACTGGTTTCTACACTGACACAGCTGTAAGGATTTCAGACAGATAAATAACATAATTCCATCAATTAAAAGCTACATTATTAATAATCTATTCATAATCTTACCAGTAGCGTCGCGGTGCACCTCCACGGCAACTCCCACGTATCCCTCGACGTCCATCAGTCTGAAGTCCATCTCCAGGTCTTCAGGGATCCAAAGGTGATTCAAGGATCCACCAAGAGTCGTTTTTATAAACGCCTTCTTAACTGGACTTCTTTGGCCGAAGGTTTCCTCTTCAGGTCTTCGGTTTCCAAAAGTGTCCTCTTCAGGTCTTCTCTTTCAGAGTCTGAGAGTGTCCTCTTCAGGTCTCCAAAAGTGTCTTCTTCTTCAAGTCTTCGCTTTCCAAAAGTGTTGCTTTCCAAGTATTCTCTTTCTCCAGCTGATCTTTGAACAGGTCAATCCAAGTCCAAGAGCAGGTGAAAAAGGGAAATTTCAGAAGGTTTCAGCCTTTATATAGGCTCCCTGGGTGCATCAAAAAATGCCAGAATTGTTTTTGTTCGGTGCACCATGGAGACGATGGAATCATCCAATACAGAAGTTCTCTGTCACATAAATTCCGGTCACCTGCCTGAATGAAGACTAGAAGTCACTCTTGTCATGAACCTTCTTCCAGCTGACTTCACATTTATTCACATGTTCTCTGTTGCAATTTGACAAAGCAGCTGCTTGAAGACTGATTTTGTTTTGACCCCTGGATCTGACATCCCAGAACCAAACACCACAGAGCTCCACAGGGACTCATTGTTTGTAAAATCAGGAAAAGTGATACATCTATCAGAGAAATGTCTGACATATCAGAGGGACTGGTGTAAAGTATCTGAGTAAATGTACTCGATTACTGTGCGTAAATGCAGTTTGAAGTGGCTTAGACTTGAATATTTTAACTGTGTGCTACTTTCTACTTCGGCGGCACTACATCTGAAATATAAATAATCTATTTTCCACTACGTTAATCTGAAAGTTTCAGTTACTTCATAGCATACAAGCTCCTATCAGGATATAATGACTCATTCAGCCGATAATCACTTTTCACTCCCCTTGGACATTTTTCCTTTTTATCGCTTTAATGTGACTTTGTTTGTTTTGTTTTTTACATTATATAATACAACATGTGGTTGGTATTTGCCAGGTGAGCACTAGCCCTCCTACAGTGGGGTAGTTTTAAGGAGCTGCTGCTGCTGCTTGTAGAGTCATCAGGTCCATCTGTGATGAGTTCCCCAAAGAAGAACAACTTAGCTGACACACAGTGGAGATTCACAAGAGTGTCGACTCAGACAGAGGTGTTTGGTACAAAAGTCCTAAGGAGGTATTCCACTAAAGATCAGCTGTTTCCAGCTGGAATAGTCATTTATCACATTAACAATGTCTGGACTGTATTTATGATTAATTTAATGTTATCTTCATTGAAAAAAAAACTTCTTTCAAAAATAAGGACTTTTGTAAGTGACCGCAAAGTTTTGAACGGTGATGTACAAGAATGGAGGAATACTGTTACATTCAAAACCTAGAAATATGCTCAAAGTAGCGACAGATGTCTGCAAAATAATGATATATTTATCTAATTTAAAAACAGTTAAACTGTGTCATTTCAAGATGACACAAAGAATGAATCACATTTTGTAAAGATACAGACTTTTTGCATTCTGTGCACTTTTGACCTGATATTTTCTTACAGTAAATTCAATAAATTATTGAATTTTTGAATGTGATTTTACTAAATATTTACTGTAATTTGCCAAAGCAGAGAAATTTTGTAAAATAGCAGTTTACATTTTTTTTAAAACTACTTTTTATTCCTTAATATACATAATTTTTCTTTCAAATAGAGTTGTAACTATAAATTAATGATATTTAAAACATTTTATTATAGTAAAAAATAGTGTCATTTTATAGTCAAACATTGTAAAAGAAAAAAAATCACCGTCTTTAAAATTGCAGACATTTTGATGTGGAGGTTAAGTACCATGTTTTCTCCGGGTACTCCGGCTTCCTCCCACAGTCCAAAAATATGCTGAGGTTAATTGGATAATGTCTAAATTGCCCGTAAGTGTGAATGTGATTGTTTGTCTGTATATGTAGCCCTGTGACAGACTGGTGACCTGTCCAGGGTGTCCCCTGCCTTCGCCTGAGTCAGCTGGAATAGGCCCCAGCCCCCCCCCCCCCCCCCCCCCCCCCCCCCCGCGACCCTAGTGAGGATAAAGTGGTGTATAGAGAATGGATGGATGGATGGATGGTTAAGTACCATGCTGGCCTCTTATTTTTTTGTTTTTAAAATATTATTATTATTATTATTATTATTATTAATTTTACAGTTTACAAGTAATTCGACTTTTCTGTGACTGTACCAGATTTTTTGTCTAATTTCACAAAACAGGGGAAATCTGTATGAAATCGAGTTTAAGAATGATTTAAGAATTGAAATAATTTAAAAAAAATGTTATTATGGGCAAATGTTGTCAAAGAGCAAATTACTATCTGTAAAAATATTGATTTTTTAAAATACTATTTTCTCTCCAATTTTTATATATATTATTATTACCATTTTTTTTACAGTGCACCTAATGTTCTACAATGAAAACCAGACTCTCAGACCACTTTATTAGGAACACCTGCACATTCTAGTGTCATCCAGTACAACAGCTCTGACACAAATTCTACTTTGTGAAGCTTCTACGTTTTCTGTTTCTGTTGACATTGTCAGAAAGATGGTAGTTTTACTTTATATTTATCATTGAGATCATAGTGGGTGGTCTTAGTACTGTGCTGAGAAACGTTCCTGTAAGGAACACACTGCTGTTCTATTGTTGTAAATATTTGTGTTTTTTGTCACCTTCATCTCAACTTTTGACCTTTTTTATGGAGTCATTTTGAGACGTCACAGCAGGAAGAACTCGGGTGTAAATAAGAAGATTAATGAAGGCTCACTTCCATTCAGCTGCTCCAGTTTTCCCTCTTGTTTTAAATTCACTCAACTCCAAATCTGACAAATTTGAAGAAACACAACAACACTTCATCTGTTTTAGCCACAGCAGCGTCACACAAAAACCTGAAACCTTGTCAAATTGGCAGCAGATTCATCATAAATATAAACTTTTTCAATTAATCTTTTCTGGTTTGCAGTCCCTGATGAATGCTGTCGCTGGGAGGTGAACAGGAAGAATCCATACTGTCCTGCCGTCACTTTGTCTCTGTGCAGAACTGACAAGAACAGTGATGAGCTGATCTCTGTGGACGTGGTTCCGTCTCTGGAGGTACATTTTCAGAACGAACTTAATAATTTATCTAACCAAGACGAGGCTCATTGAGATTAAGGATGAAGGCCAAGACAGGCAGCAGCATAAACTACCAAATTACAGACATAAAACTATTTACATAAAGTTTACATAAAGACTGGAGTGTTTTATAGTATCTTAAAATTGCTAAACTAAATGTCACAAGTTACAGATGTTCGTTGTTTAGGAATTATTTCGTGAAATCAGCTCAGAGAGAAAAGCACGAAGTAAAACAAACACTTCCTGTATCATTTAATCTGCTCATTTTGATCAATAAAAACAAAACTGTTGAGCAATCAGGAGATTTATAGAAATAAAATCAGCCTTTCATATTATTGGGTGCCTTTTCCGTCACACTCAGGAACAAAATTAAGAAGCTACAGAGATAATTAATGACATAAAGGCCTGCCTGACCGCTAGATTTCTACTAATTCTGTTGTATTTGGCGCCTCAGAGATATTTTATAATGATAAAATTAGTCTGGATGTTTTTTCTGGCCTCCAGCTCCACTAAAAGCAACTGATTTTAGTCCTTTTAGGTATAAATAAAGCATCATTTGTGCATGGTCTTTTTGTTTGTGTCAGACTTAAAATCAGACTTTTATCAGAAGCAGGTCTGAAAGAGGCTTTAAAACAGCAACAAATATGAATAATATCCTCTTTCTGATTGGTCAAAGTCTGTCTTCATGCACTACCTTTTCTAAAACTGAGTCAGTCGAAGGTAGAGTTTAATCTCAGACCACTAGAATTACGTACGAGGAAAGGTTTTTATGGATTTTTTGTTCAAAAACACGCCGCCTACTCCAGCTGTAGCAGCAGTGTTGTTCTGGTTGATTTGTTGTGAGTCAACATTGATTTAACTTGTGTGTGTCTTCAGGTTCAGGGCTGGCCGGTTCCGGTCCGCAACGGTCCAGATGTTGAGAACTGGCTGGGAAAGAAGGTTCGCCAAGAAATCCGAGGTTTGCCGTGTTACTTTGTGCCAAAGAGGCTGAAAGGACGAAACCTGAGCGAAGATGCCAAAGGTGAGAAGAACTACAAACATGGAGGACTTCCATCTGTGTGAGATACATTTTATAAACAGTGTGTGAGCGAGAAACCTAAATATACCAATATTCATAAAACGGCTAATGGTTTAAATCTGAATTTTATAGTCACAATCACAAAACAAACAGGACGTTATAATGCTATCTTTATTTGTAAAAACACCCTTTCAAAATAATGTTACAAAACATTTTGCATTTTGAACAAAATCAAATGAAAACAAATTAAACTAAATAAGATCCTAAACATGCCACATAGCAAGATAAAATAGTCTTTTTTAAGTTTTATTCTTATACAACACATAAAAAACAACAGTTGTGTCAAAGTGAGCTTCAGTAAAGAAAGTTCATTATTGACATTATGAAAGTAACCTACAAAGGCAATTTATGATGGGATTTTACCTTAGTAATTCATTTATTTGAGATCAAATCATGCAAAAGTTACACAAAATACTATTTTACCAGTCTATAATAAATATTAAAGCTGAGACCATATGGTTGTATTAATTATGGAGAATAAAAATTAACTGTGAACTGACAGAACACGGCTCCACGTGATGATAAACTGTGTATGAGACTTAATAATGATGAAGGAGGAAACAGCAGCAGCTTTCTGTTGCTGTTTAATTCAAGTTTGCACTGAAAAACTGATGTGTTTCTGACCTGGCATACGGATTATTTATTGAAAACCAACGTTCAGTATTAAAAACTGTCCACAAGATGGCACCGAGGCGTCCAAAATGAAGCCCAGCAGCACAATCTTTGGTCAGAAAGCAAAATAAAATGCACTTGGGTTGTTCTTTAAGGCCACTACTTTCAATCCACGTCTTATCTTGTTTGTTTTTACATCAGATTCAATGTCCTGCAGTCTGACTTTGAAATAAAAGTTTTTGTAAGATGATAAAACTTTGAATTATTGAACTCTTTTGTTTTGTTTTGTGTGTTCCTCATCAGAGAGTTGGAGGATTTCGTTCTCTCACATCGAGAAGAAAATCATCACGTCTCACGGCAACAAGAAAACCTGCTGTGAGAGCAACGCCACCAAATGCTGCCGGTCAGATTCTTTGTTTATTTACATCTTTTCACACTCAATGTATTTTATCATTAATCGTTCATTTTCAGTCGTATAGAGTCTGCTGGCAGTCAGACAGAATCTTAATCGATATGTTTGATCTCAATATTGATCTGTGTTTGTGCTGTCAGTGTGTTAAATCTCTATAAATACACACTCAAATGTATAAATATATATTTAGGAACAACTTTTAGAGTGTTTATGAAACATTTTGAGCAAATTACTCCAAACTCCACAACAATTAACAAGTATTTGAGGTATTTAAAGCTGATAGGAGTCACACTGTTGATGTACGTTTGGATTAATTAACTTTGCGCAGGGCCTTTTTCAAGTAATTTCTCCTCTTGTCTTGCAGAAAGCAGTGCTTAAAGCTCCTCAAATCTCTGATTGAGGGTCTGAAGCAGCGTTTTCCCAAAGAGCTGGAGGATCTGTGTTCGTACCACGGGAAGACCGTCTTCCTCCACACGCTGTCCTCCAGGTTCTCCTCAGAATCCTTTTTATTGGAACGATAGTGGATATAGAAGCAGAGATAATTAATGCAGCTGTAACTGTAAGCAAAGGTTTGGTGGTTTAATTCCTGAGTCCACGAGTCAACATGTTGAAATAACATAAAAACAAAAAAAAATATTTCAGCAACTCTAATACCATAAAATATTGGAAAATACGGGAAAATAACCATTACATTTTGTTATTTTTACAATTAATAATCATTCATTTCAATTATTAAATATGTTTACCATTACATTAATATTAATAATAATATTACATTAAAATATTTGCTAATTTAATAATAATAATAATAATAATAATAGTAATTACATTTAATTTTTAAAGTCTGTAATTTTACAGATTTTTCTTTATATTTTATAATTGTTTTTATCTAATTTTAGAAATATACAAAAAAATATTAATATGAATTATTACATATATTTACCTTTACAATAATATTAATAATAATATTACATTAAAATATTTGCTAATTTCATAATAATAATAATAATAATAAGAAGAAGTATACTTAATTTTTCAAGTCTGTAATTTTACAGATTTTCTTTGTATTTTATGATTTTTTGTTCAAATTTTAGAATTATACAAAAAATTATTAATATGAATTATTATGTATATTTACCGTTACAATAGTATTAATAATAATATTACATTAAAATCTTTGCTAATTTAATAATAATATAATAATAATAATAACATTTAATTTTTAAAGTCTGTAATTTTACAGGAATTTCTTTTTATTTCATGTTTTTTGTCCTAATTTTAGATATATACAAAAATTTAAAAAATATATTAATTATTGCATATTTTTACCATTGCAATAATATTAATAATAATATTACTTTAAAAATATTTGCTAATTTAATACATTTTAATTGTAAAAGTCTGTAATTTTACAGAATTTTTCCTTTGATTTTATTTATGTTTTTCCCCTAATTTTGGAAATATACAAAAATATCGATAATGTTACAACAATAGAGCTTGCCTTTACATGTCTAATCTTTAATTGAGATAACTATTTATACTTTTTGTTTTGTATGAAAAATCTATTTTTTGTCCTCATAAAGGCTGTTAAAATACATTTGCATGTCAGCAGAATTTCACAAATATTTCTTGTATTCAATAGATTTGGACTGTCAAATTCAAGTTTTACACAATTAGTGACACTTAACAGAAAGGAAGTATTTGTTCTGTAATTTTACATTCATTTAAGAAACAATTAGTATCCTAAATGAAAGATATCTTCTACATTTTATATCATACCTCAATAAAATTTTCATTTTAAATTATCTTACTGTATTTTTTGGCCCCTCGGCAACCAGAATGTCACCATTTCTGTACGTTTTTTTTTTACAGTGTGAACTTACCTGCTCATACAGAGATGAATCTATGTACAAATGCTTCTCTTCCAGTCCTTCATTCACATTTATATTTTCCTGTGGCTTCTCCTCTGCCAGGTTCGAGGACTCCATGTGGGCTCGGCAGCAGCTTCCCTCCTGCTTCCTGGAGCTCGTCTCGGCTCTGGAGGATCACGCTCGCCGTGGTGTCCTTCCTCACTTCTTTGTCCCTGAATGCAACCTCTTCTCTCCGGCCGTCTTCCCTCGCAGAGCGCTGGCGTTCCTGGTCAGCGCTCTGGAGGAGCAGCGGAGGGACGGTCTGCCGCTGCTGAAGCATCCACTTCCTGTTGCACGTCTGAGACCAGAAAACATCTCAGCTGAAGTCTTCACCGAGGATTCCAGCGATCAGTCTGCAGCCGTGACCTCTGCTGTTCTGACTAAAGTGATGCTTGTGTTTGCTATGGTTTTGTTTTGTCTCTCGTTTCTTATCCAATCAATGTGAAATGACGATAAACAGAGAAGATGTTAGACATAAACGAGGTGAAATAAATGGTTTAATGTCACATTTATTTCACTCGCCCTGCAGAAGTCATAAATATGAACTGAGCTGTGGATCTCATTTTACTCTAATTCTGATTCCTAACTATATTAAAGGTACAGTTGTTTTTAACTATTTTAAAAATGATTGATTTTAGAATGTTCAACATGGTTTTCCTTTAGTCCAAATTATTTAGGATTTTTTCCACATGAGTACTTATTATTTATTGAGGAGCTTTTAAAGAAATAAAAAAATCTGAATCTTTTAAACCTTTCTTTTGTTTTTACTTATTTCCAATGACCAATAAAATTCCTGAATGTAAAAGTCTTTTAGTTTGAATAGTTTTGCTCCGTTAATTTTTCCTTTTTTTTTTTTTTAATTAAATGTCGTTTGGTACTGGTGGGGGGAGATTTCTTGTAGTACTTTTCAGTATACTGTGTGTTCTTATAACATGAATAATCAAATAAAACTCAGTTTGTACTGTCTGTTGTTGTTGGTGTCATAATTGGTGCAACGTTTAGAATAAATGGTTGCATAAAAAGATGTACAGTAAAAAAACTAAAGACTTGGTCGAGAGCTAGTGACATTTCAATTTAACATCAATCAGAATTATACTTTCAAAAATAACCAATTAGAAAACAGATAATTGTCACATCACAATTTACAGAACAAATCTTCAAATGGCATGTTTTGGCTGCCCAAAACTCCAAAAACAAAAAGATATTAAATTTATATATATATAAATACTGTATCTAACGTTTGTTTGACAATGTGATTTTCTTGGGCAAATAAAAATGAGGAATTGAATAATAAGGATGGAACTCAATAATATTATTGACTGCAAAATTTCTTGGACTAATTTAAATATGAGGGTTAAGACTACAGTTTTATACATACACACATTATTGTTATTGTTTCGGTCTGGAACAGGTGCGTAATACATTTGACTGGGCATTATACTATGTGTAATTGTGTTTGTGATAAATAAAGGTCTTAAATCTTGAACAAGAACATTTTGCTTGACACACTGAAATGTTAATGTTAAGGGCCTATAATGTCCAAGTATGTGCTACTAAAAAATATTTTAAAATTATGGTATTCAAAATAGAGCTGCACAGTGGAGTAGTGGTTAGCACTTTCGCCTTGCAGCAAGACGATCCCGATTCAAATCCCAGCCTGGGCCTGGGCTCTTTCTGCATGGAGTTTGCATGTTCTCCCTGTGCATGCGTGGGTTTTCTCCGGGTACTCCGGCTTCCTCCCACAGTCCAAAAAAATATGCTGAGGTTAATTGGTTACTCTAAATTGCCCGGAGGTGTGATTGTGTGTCTGTATATGAAGCCCTGTGACAGACTGGTGACCTGTCCAGGGTGTCCCCTGCCTTTGCCCAAGAAATGCCTTTTGCCTTTGGGATAGGCTCCAGCAACCCCCGCAACCCAAGTGAGAATAAAGTGGTGTATAGAGGATGGATGGATGGTATTTAAAATAATTATTAGATAAAAAGTACTGAAGTTCAACAGCACAAAATTTGATGAACTGACCCAAATTCATTTTTTAAATAAAGTTATTCAAGTTGAATAATTCATTTTAAAGCATAAATTATTCAAAAATAGTTTCTAGTGGCTCATAATACTGCAGACAGATTTGTTCGACTGGTAAACAAATTTATTTTAGTAATTCTATTGTTTTGAACTTCAATAGTTTGCGAATACGGAACCATTGCGTTGTGCCCTTGGTTTTCCATCGACCGTATTTGCGGTGAACACGCGGCTATAAAAGCTTTTCGCCGGAAACGGAACGTCCTCTTCTAGCGATCCAACATGGCGGTGAGTAGTGTCTCACATCGTACGATGGCGATCAAATCTGAAGTTACAGTTGAAATCCACAATCATCCGAGCTGCTGGTTCAATCTAGAGGCTATTTAGTGTTCAGATGTTTAGACTCCATTATGAACAATCAAACTCGAGTCGTATTTAATAATTAAACGTCAAAGAATACTGTTAAAGTGGAAAACCGAGTGATGCTAACATGCTAGCCGCAGGAAAATACGCTACAGTTGTATAATTACAGTTATTATGAAATTTCAGTAATGTTGGTGCTACTAAAACACGCATTAGGCATGTCTGCTAGTATTATGTGTATTTTGAAGTTGTTTTGGGGTTGTTAAGTTTCCGGACACGTATGAGCTGTGACAGCTAACAGCAGCAGCGGGGATATGTACGGACATGTTCTCCGGCCGGCATGTGTTGGTCCGAGTCTGTCTGGAGTTAATGCAGAGGCAGGGCAGGTCACTGTCCGCGGTTTAGAGAGAGAATAACTAACTGTAAATGTTAAGTTGAAGCTCAGATTTGCCGTTACGTTGCCTAAACTAGCTTTCTCACACATGCTAACCTGTTAGCATGCAGTTAGCACTCAACATGGCAGCAGCGATTGACCAGGTGTGAGCTCATTCCAGGTTCTCTGTGTGGCTGCTGTTGGATTTTAAGCTGTTAAATGAACATGATGATGAACTGATCTTCTGTTTTGTGTCGTCCAGGACCAGGGTGAGAAGAAGGAGAACCCCATGAGGGAGCTTCGCATCCGCAAGCTCTGCCTGAACATCTGTGTGGGTGAGAGCGGAGACAGACTGACCAGAGCTGCCAAGGTGCTGGAGCAGCTCACCGGGCAGACTCCCGTCTTCTCCAAGGGTCAGTGTCTGAGTCCTGTCAGGAGTGTTTGATGGGCTCAAATGTGACAGTCAAGAAATGGACTGGTGGCTCGTCCCAGCGCTGGATTTTAAGTTTGTTTCTCGTCTCCTTGCAGCCCGTTACACTGTGAGATCCTTCGGTATCCGTAGAAATGAAAAGATTGCTGTCCACTGCACCGTCCGTGGAGCCAAGGCAGAGGAGATCCTGGAGAAAGGACTCAAGGTGAGTCAGTCATGTTGTCTTTACTGGCTTCTGTCCTCTTTTGACTCGTCGTAGACTCATTGGAGGCTGTGCTTGTCTGTGAAGTACTTCAGTCCCTGATAGTAACCTTTTCTCTCAGATTGTTTTAATTTTACAAGTGTTTAGAGGCCTGAAGTTAGAATAAAGCTGCAATAATTAAAGTCTAGTCATTAATTGGTTAATTGACTATTAATTTGCTGACTTAGTGACTGAACAATCATTGTAGTAATTTCTGAGCTTCCATCTTCTGTTAATATCAGGTTTTGACTTTTTCCTTATCTGACATGACGGTAAACTTTATCCTTTGGTTTTTGAATGGCAGTGGTCTTTCATTAATAATAGAAATAAACACGAGCTGCATCAGGGAAGTCAGTTGTGAGGCTGTTTGTTTCTGCTGCAGAGGCTTTTCCTCTTGTTTTGTTTTTTATATAAACCCCCTCCACCCGGTGACACTTCAAGGGTCCAGAGCCTCAGCTTGAGAACCGAAGCACCCTAGTTTGTAGATTAGAAACGCAGAACAGGATTCAGCATGGCATCCAAAGAAAACAATAAAAGGCTTGAAAAACTGAAAGTGATTGTAGTAAACCTTTATTTATGTATTTGTCCTTCTTTAAATCTACAGTTATAATAATGTAGACAATTATAATACAAACCTTACAAGTTAGATGCAACAGAAAATGTTTTCAGTGCAGAAAAATAATTCGTTTTTGTAGCTGCGTGTCTCCAAATGGTGAAAAGTTTAACCTACATGTGGTTTAGTTTAACTGGAAGTATTTCTTTTGTGTTTAATGGCTTCATAACTCTCTTACATAAATAATGAACCTGTGTAAAAAACTTCTTTTCCTGCCCTCTGTTTCACTATTTGTGGGATTAAAGCCAGTCGTTGCTTTAAAGTGGTGGTTCTCTGCTTCCAGGTGCGTGAGTACGAGTTGAGAAAGAACAACTTCTCTGATACCGGAAACTTCGGCTTCGGCATCCAGGAGCACATCGATCTGGGCATCAAATACGACCCCAGCATCGGCATCTACGGACTGGACTTCTACGTGGTGAGTAGCTCAGACTGACCTGATGTGGAGGGTTGGGATGGCAGCAGATGGACTCATTTGGTTATTAATTAATTGGATATATTGAATTTGTGTTGATATCTGGTTTTACTGTAACATCATACTAACCAGAGAGGCACATTTGATAGAAATGCATTTTACAGTTGAAGTAAAAGGTGTTTCTGATTATAAACAGACTCCTTTTGTCATTGAATGTTACATTATTCTTATGTTATCATGTCACTTATCTGTGGGTTTGCAGCGTTCAGTTAAGATTATTAAACAAGTTTTATATCGAGCAGTTTATCAGAAAGATTCAGTGCAGTTAATTTTGCTTCTAAGCATTCCAGCAGTTTCATTAATGAACGTTTCCATTTATGTCTTCTGTTGGTGTTGGACAGGAAATCGTTTTATAGTGACTTTAACAGTGTTCATACTTGCTCCTGATGGTTGGACACGTGTTGGTGTTAAAATTACAGCTGTAAAAATTGTGCTTGATATAGTTCATTAGTACATTTGAAAGAATTTGGACAAATTTCTAAGATTCAGTTTCATTAAATACAGTTTAAACAAGGATCTCACAAAATTTAATTTGCTGTTTTAGCTGATTTGTGAGTTTTTTTGTTTGTTTTTATTCTTTTTTATGAAGATTAAGTCTATCGGAGCTGAAATAGCTCAGATTTGTTCTTCCTGACTGTCTTAATGTTTAGCTGAAGTGTTCCTTAGCAGTTCTGTCTTCCTTCTCTTGATGTTCAGGTTCTGGGCAGACCCGGCTTCAGCATCGCCGACAAGAAGCGGAAAAGAGGCCGCATCGGTTTCAGACACCGCATCCGCAAGGAGGAGGCCATGCGCTGGTTCCAGCAGAAAGTGAGTACAGGAAGTTTGGAGGTTTTCAGGGTTTTGTTCAAACTTTTACTGAACATTAAAGCAGGAAGGAAAGAAGTTACTGCAGATAAAGTTACTGCTTCTAAGACAGAGCAACGTTCATCTTTAACAGCTGAAAGCCTGATCATGTGTTAGAAATGACGTGTTTTAGAGGAATGTCTTAAAAATATCCATGAAAACGGAACCGTTTTCCACGAGGACGGACTGGGACTTTTCACATGTTCAGACCGCTGGAACCAAAATTCAGAGCAGCTCTGATCAACCAGGGATGATCTGTTAAACCCAGGCGTGAACTAACAGTGACGTCACCCGTTGGTTTCAACGCCGAGAAAATGAAGCCTGGATTTTGCTACTTCCTGGTCGCCGTTTTGGATTTTTTGGAGCCAGTGACGTAAAAAGCGTCATCAAACAGGCTGGACCGGAGAGCAACTAGGGGCAGGATTGGCTGAGGACTCTCTTATCCCGCCCACATTTTATCGCAGAGGCTTCTGTTGCTGTCTATCAAGTATAGCCACGCCCCCTGGCTCCGCCAACTTTCACGATTTATTTATTTAAAATTCAGTAATGATTTATTTTAAGATTGGCCACCTGATCTCTCATTTTGACCATGAAAACTAACGGGAAAAAAATCCTGAGCTGTAGAAAATCAGTCTATCAGATTTTATTTTCTCCAAAAATGAATTGGGGTCTATGGAGCAAAAGCTTTTTGGAGCCAACCCTAGCGGACCGCATGATATTGCAAGTTTTTGACACTTCTGGGTGGGCTTCATATTTGGAGCCAGATGCTACGTCCATCTTTATATACAGTCTATGGTTAAACCCAAGAAGAACTGCTCTTTTTCTGCCCTCTCTGAGTCCTCGTTTAGTAACGATCTCCTCTATGACTTCATCAGCAGTATAGAAGATAAAATAAAACCTCCGTAGGAACTATTTGTCGTGGTTTTGTGGCATTAAAAGAGCTGAGCAGTGATGGAAGCCTGAACGTGCCAAATATTTAAATGTTTGTGTTGCCTGACGTTCCTGCAGTGGAAAAACCCTTAAATCATTCCCTAGAAGACGACATATTTATGTTTCATCGACAATCAGTGTTCTTTAAGATTTGGTGGATAATTTGCTAAAAGTCTTGTTTAATCAAAGTAGAGTAAGGAATTTATTGATACTTAGAATTACTGACGGGCTAAATGATTTATTCTCCTTTTGCTTTTTGGATTCCTGGCTCTGTTCACTTTCAGGATCATATTTGAGATGTAATAAACTGTCAGGTTGAGTTTCAGTTTCTTAATTTAACCCAAACTTTCTCCTCTCTGCTCTGTTTCAGTATGATGGTATCATCCTGCCTGGCAAGTAAAGGACCACCTTTTGATCTTGTTTATAACAAAGTAATAAAATGGGGAAAAAAAAAATCTGTTTTTGTCTCGTGTTGTTACTGCTGTGAACACATCCACTGACTGTAGACCATCTCAAAGTCTCACATCAGGCTGGCATTCTGAAATCAGCGCTTTAACTTCTACCTTGGAAGTTGAATCAGAGAATCACATCTTGACCACGTTCAGTGCAGCAGTTTAAAAAAGATTAATTCCTTCAGGAAAATGGCAAAACCGGTCAATAACAAAGCACTAGTCGGTGTTTTGTGCATCCAAATGCAACATTTCTGCAGATATAAGCTGGACAGTACTGTGTACGTCTGATAAGAGACAGGAGTACTTATGAACGGTACTTTACTGCAGTTTATGCTAATGATGTCCTTACTGGTTGAAGCTGTGGTTTAAAAGGTTGTTCTAACTTTCTGGTTTGAGAAAATTCAAAAGTCTTATTAATTTCCCTTTTAAAAAGCTCAAAATGTCATTCACTTATGTCTGAACTGTTTATTTATTGGCTGCTGTAAACAGTAATGTTGATTATAAAATGTTGGGAGACGATGTGTCTTAAACTAGATGCCCAGAAATTCCTAAAAAAAACCTTCACATTTCTTAATTTTTATGCTTGTTGCTGTCCAGGTCACATTGATTATTTGAGTACATTAGGATAAACCATATATGAATAAAGTTGGAAGTAAAGTCACATTAATATAGTATGAAAATTCAATAATTAATATGAAATAATCTGCACTCATGTAACCCAGTAAGAGCAAAAAAAAATGTATTTTTTGTCCTTATTGGTTTCCATCATTCTGTTAGCAGCACAACTGTGATTAAAGGTATTAGTTTGTATCAATTGTGACCCTTCTGCCATGAATTTAGATCATTTCTTACCTTTTTTCAGCTGCTTAAAGCTGCTGTCCGGAGTTTGAATCGCAGCGTCTCCCAAAACACTGGTGGTCCCACCCTCCCTCCCTCTGATTTCGCCCCTTTATTTGTGCACGCGCGCAGTACATGAGAGAAGTGCCCGGAGTGCTGCAGAATCTCGCCTGTTTTGCTGTTTTCCCCTCTTCTACATTTAGTAAATAATAAAGGAATTACGTTAGAATGCTGTATTGAGTCTAACTTGTCCTAATACCAAAATAACATGAATCTGCTAGGACGAACTAGTAAAGTTTCAATATGTGATTACACTCGTGTATCCCTCTCGATGACGTTGTTTATCAAACTTAGTGTATTTACGCGTGTATATGTGTTACATTGTTTATTTATTTCTATCTAGAGTTCAGAATTGCATGACTCTTCTGACGAAGAGTATGTCCCAGACGCCCCAACATCTTCCTCCAGAGGTCGGGCATCTAAACGAAGCCGTCAGGCGGGCTATGGAGACCGTGGTCGGGGAGCGAGGCGAGCACCCCGACCACGGCATCTAAACGAAGGCGTCAGCCGGGCTATGGAGGCTGTGGTCGGGGAGCGACGCGAGCACCCCGAGCCAAAAAACGTCTTGCAGTCTCTTGGCCTGACAAGCCGTGGGATTGGTAACTTTTCTGGAAGTTGCTGATCCCTGATGCTCTCTCCTCCACAAGCAAAACAAATGTGTGCGCGGTTGCGTAGTGCGTAGCTCGCCCACCTCTGCATGGGCTTGCTTGCTGTGCGCGTAACCATTGATTGACAGCATGACAAAGCTGAAGCTCGAACTTGATTGGTCGGCAGCAACCGGCGCTTTTTGGAATAACATGGGGGTCTATGAGAGGAAGGCGGAGCTCAGGAATAAATTTTCATATCGCGTTATACTAACTTTATATTATAGTATCGAACTAGACTAACACATTTAAGCTTTGTTAAAAAATGATACATAAATTGAAAACAAACAGATACTCCGGACAGCAGCTTTAATGTTGCAGCTGTTTGCTGTGTGACTTTTTAACCACACGAGGGCAGTGTGGTGCTGAAATGTCAGCAGAGGAGTTATTTTTTTTTCAACAGCAACCTGATTAGAAAGTGTAGAACCCAGCGTAACACCAGCGCTGTGATTAACATATTACTTTTTGATTGGTGGTAGATTTGAAACCAGATAAGACAGATTGATAATTCTTTTTGCGTATAAAATCTGGGGAGTTACACAAACATGTCACACATTCAGCAGGTCTCAGAGAGCATTTTTGTTGCAGTGATGGGTTTGTGAAAGTACACAATAAAGCACACATAACAAAAACGTTTCTAAATGAGACCACGGGATGTTGTGCAACTTTTTAACATTTACAAATTTGAGGAATACAGCTATGGGATTTCTGTAATTTGAAATATGTGAAAAAAAACAAAACTATTTTTTTAGGTTTGTTTATTGCATTTCTAGGCAATTTATTGTAGTAGTTAAAATAAAAGTCAATAAACATTATTGAAACTTAGGATTTAATGGTAATATTGATGTAAAATAAATAAAAATACTCCATGAAAGTGCTCTACAGCATATAAAAATGTAAGAATATGTCCTGTGGACTTGAAGAATGGTTGCCCTGAAAGGGTTAACTAAGTTATGTGGATAAAAAAAATGAGAAGTTTTATTGATCAGGAGACAGATTTGATATTTATTAGAGCTTTTACTTCTTTATTACTGCTGAGGAGACGCTGTGTGACGCAGCACTTTAAAAAAAATTACCTGGAGACTAAATACGAGGTTAAAGTAGTTAAAAAGGAGTTGTTTACTCATGAGTTACCTGACAGTTTGATCAGTTTTACAAAGAAGAATGAGGTAAAATTACAGCATCCAGATGTTCAGGTTGATTGAGACCAACACAGAATCAATGCTGCAACTAACACTGTAATTTGAAGAGGGTAAATATAGTTTTGGATTTCTAATTAACCCTTATGTCGTCCTGCGGGTCAAAGTTGACCCGTTTTGAAGTTTGAAAATGTGGAAAAAATATAGATTTTCACAGTGAAACTTCTGATGTCCACATTTTCAACATTTTTGGGAAATCTTTGAACATTTTTTGGTGGAAAAAAATGTTAAAAATGTTTCTTAAGAACATTCTTAAAGAAAATATTGTAAGTTTTCCTGATATACATGTAATCACTTTAAATATTTTTAGGATTTTTGGGAAGATTTTTACTCATTTTTTGAAAAAATTTTTTGCAAGAATTTTCTTGCTAAATGTGGGTGTTTTCTTTTAAATATAACTTTTGTGTGAAACTTTTAAGGAATTATTGGAATTTTCCTCCTGAAGGTTTTGCAAATTTTCAGAAATTTTGAAAAAAAAATTTTGCAGAATTTTAGGATTTTTTTCAGACAATTAAACAATATTTTTTGGTGTAAATGAGGACAACAGGAGGATTAATTGACATCACTGTAAAAATCTGCTTTCACTCTGACATGAAAGAGTCTTTTTCTGTTAATTTTTGTGAAAAAAACAAATTAAATTGATCTTTCAATGTTGAAAGAATGAAGAAAAAACTTCCTGCACTTTATGTGGATGTTTAGCACAGCGTTAGGATCAGATACTAGCGTGACCCATTTATCAGAAATAACATTAGCTGAGATCTATCGTAGAATTTTCTTGCAGACTAAAGTTGAGCAGATTCAAAGTTTGCTCACTTAAATAAGGAATCAAACTCGACATGTTTGGATCAGATTATCTTTATTCAGTGAAACTCCACAGAAACCAGCAGCTCATCCAGAGCCGACACAAATACAGAGACTCAGCCAATCAGAGAAGCTTTTTCTATCTCGTTATATTTATAATTAACTCTCCACAGATATTTAAACTGCTCACATCTGTCTGGTTCTGCTTTTGTATTCATTACAATAAAAATGGGATGTTTTTTTCTTCTTTATTTGTTGGATTTGTTTTTAGATTTTTTCAGATTTTTATTTATTTCATTTTTCTTTTCTCTCTTTTTAATTTCTTGGGAAGCTTAGTTATTGAAGTCAACGTGCTTTGTTTTTATTCATTTATTTGTTCCTCTCTCGCCATTTCACTTATAAAATGTTTATTTTTGATCACTACATCTACATTTTTTTATTATTTTCTTCACATTTGCGCTACACTACTTCCCTTAAATAAATAAATCATGAAACAGTTTTGTTTCCTGCTGGCCTACCTCCGTCCTCTTATGAGAATTATTTCAAGTTTGCTGGTGAGAAATTGTCTTTATTGCATTTTTTGGGCTCATTTGTTCCTGTAGCTTCCACACGCTCCACCATGTC
Source organism: Acanthochromis polyacanthus (assembly GCF_021347895.1). Classification (NCBI taxonomy): domain Eukaryota; kingdom Metazoa; phylum Chordata; class Actinopteri; family Pomacentridae; genus Acanthochromis; species Acanthochromis polyacanthus. Next base: position 6,956,309 of record NC_067123.1, read on the forward strand.
ATCATTCACTCGTGCACACACACACACACACATACATGCACGCTCGTTTTTTTTTTTTTATACAGCCACACACTCTGTTTAGTTACATCTTTGTACACAAACTGCCAGCGGATTCACAGTGACGTCAAACCGAACCACCTCCAGCACAGATTAAGCCTCTGTTCCCTTCGTTCCTTCCTTCGTCTTCTACCTGCTCGACTCTGCTTTTCATCCACCTTTATCTCCTCCGATCTAACTCATCCTTAAATCTCCACTTTGGACCATGCAGGCTCTTTTCTCTTTCCTAGCACCAACACAGATATTTGTGCATCTGCAGCTGGTTGCAACTTTAGTTATCCTCTGATTTTAATTTTGCTGGAAACCATCAAATCGGACAAGTTCAGGAGCAAAGCTTGTTCGAAATAGAGTCAATGTTTGGAATTAAATATGAAACTGTAACTTCTGAAATAAGATGAAAAGATTTCTGAATTAATCTGCCATAAAAATTCTCCTTTTCAGTTCAGAACACTGAAATGTTTTGCTCCTAGAATCTGGTCATTAATGATACTAAACTTCTGTTTCAGCATTTAACTTTAGTTGTCTGTTTGACAGAAGTAACATTTTCTGGCTTCAACTGACTGTTTTCATCACTATAAGTCATTTTTAGCCTCTAAAACACCATCTTATTAAATAAAAATCCTTTATTATGGTTATTGTAGCCTTGCTGATGTTTATTTTCCGTGTCTTGCACCTTTATACTGTTTACACTAACTATATGTGCCTAAAGTTCATGAAAAAACTCCTTCTAGGTGTTAAATAATTAGACTTTTCCACATGTGCTAAACAGAAAAGATGTCAGACATGATCCAGATGTTGTCCTGAGGTTGAGCGTTCCTCCTGTCTACGCAGTGGTGGTTTGTGATGGAGCCTCGCTGTTCTCTCTGCTGCGGTTCTTCCCGGCCTGCTGCTGCTCTTCGTGGCCCGGGGTGTTGCGGTGTTGCCGGCGTGGTGCGTGGCGAGGCGGCAGGTTCAAGGCACAGCAGGAGACTCCCACAGTGGGTTCAGGCAGATCTTCAGCCATGGACCAGCTGTCGGTGGCCGGGTCGTACTTCTGCACCGCAGCCTTGTAGCGCTTCTCTGCCTCGTTCCAGCCTCCCAGCAGGTAGAGCTTCTCAGCCAACGGCGACAGACCGGCGGTGCTGACCCCGAGGGGCAGTGGGGCGGCTCGGCTCCACGATCCACTTTCTGGAGAGAAGATCTCCACTGAGAGCACATCCACCCTCTCTCCACCGGGCCCCAGCTGGCTTCCTCCCACCACGTACACCTTCCCTCCCAGGGTGGCGGAGCAGTGCCAGCCACGAGGGGTCTCCATGGGGGCCTTCTCGGTCCAGGTGTCGGTGTCCACGTTGTAGCAGGAAACAGAGCGGGAGTAGGCACAGTTGATGTAGCCGCCGGTCACCAGGATGTCACCAGAGGGCAGCGTGGCGCTGGAGTGACAGCAGCGAGGCGCCTCCATGGGCGTACGCATCTGCCAGGTGTTGGAGGAGGGCAGGTAGCTCTCCGTGGTGGCCAGCAGACCCTCCACATTACGGCCGCCGATGGCGAACAGGCGACCTCCGCTGGCAGCCAGAGAAAAGTGAGTACGACGCTGACGCATGTTGGCCAGGTGCAGCCAGGTGTTGAAGCGAGGGTCATACCTGATGGAGGTAAAGGGAGGAGTTGGTGAAGGAAAAGGGTTACAGAGTGGACAGTTAGATCATTCTGCAGCTCAAAATGGTCGTCTGCAGCTCATTATCATTCTCTCATTAGAGTAAAGACACGATGGTCTCTATGTGTTCTTTAAACTTTGGATGTCCTGATCTAATATCTAAGATCGAGATTGGGCTGATCAAGGTAGAGCCCAATTTGTGGCACAAGGAAAGCAAATTTTGAGCAATTTTCTTCACAATCTGCAGTATTATCAATTAAATAATTGATTAACTAGCAACAGAAATAAAGCTTAGTTGACTTTTGTCCTGGGTTGATATTGCTGTTTTAGTCAGATTACCCATTTGGTTCACAAAGACATACATGCCCCGGTGTGGTCAAAAGCATTGTCCTTGTCTCAAACACATGAATTCCAGATAAAGGTCATTAACTGTCACAGAAGTCTTTGTCATGGTGGCCCTTTGCTCGCTAAACCCCGACAATCCTCTCTGCATGTCTTTAATGGAATGGAACTGCCCTTATTCCGAATGATCATCTCCTCGGGTTGCTAGAGTATAAAAATAGTAAGAGGCTCCACCTGGTGGAACAACCAGGTACTACAGCTAATCTAAAACACTTAAAGTGCGTATAGTCAAGGATAAAGGTATCAATTAAGAGTCTGTATGGGCAGGTGTTAAATATTAAATGACTCTGATCTTGGCCAAAACAAGAAACAATCTTGATCAAGGCATCACCACTTTAAACCAATCACAAACATACTGGGTGGAGCTAAGCCCAGGATGCAGCAACAGTGTCCCCTCAAAGCTGACCCTCAAATACTTCATGTAAAAACTGGTTTGTGGTGATTTGAACATTTATAACTTCTGTCCATCGACCTGCTCAGGTTGCTGACGGCATGTTTGGCCTGGTTGCGGGCGTCGTTCTGGTCTTCTCCCCCAGCCACATACAGGAATCCGTCCATCACAGCCACACACTGGTTGAAGCTCTTAGCGGGTAGCTGGGTTAGGTGGCGCCAGGAGGCTCCTCCATCGCGAGGGTCCCTCCACAGCACCTGAGGTCAAAGTCAGCAAGAGTCACTATTAGTTATTAATTTGTTCTTACAGCTGATGAGCTTTACAAGGTGGAATAAGTGAGTTATGGACCATCTTTTCAGTAGAAATCAACAGGACTTCTCTTGTAGATTCTTTCAAGAACTTACAAGAACCTGATACGATTACCATGATCTGGATGACTGAGAATCTACACATACATTGATACTCATATTTTCACACATGTCCACATATTTTTGTCCAATCTGCCTCCTTGATAGACACCCACCTCGCGGCTCAGAGCTCTCTCGGTGAGCGATGGACGTCCTCCGATGGTTAGCAGAGTCTGCTGGGCGGCTCGGACCTGCGTACGGCGGGACTGCAGGGTGTTCTGCTGGTAGGGCAGCAGGTGGTAGTTCATGGCGTCCACCAGCAGCCTGTGGCACTGAGGGTCCAGCATCATGCGGGGAACCGGCTGGATCTGACTCACCAGCTCGCTGGCCGGGATGGTCTCGAAGCGAACATGGGCCAGAAGCTCGGCGGAGTGAACCTGGCGAGTGGCGTCAAAGTCGAGCCACTTCATGGCGAGCTGGAAGTAGAAGAGACGTCAGTGAACAAGAGAAAACATGAAACAAAAATCAGGTGTTTTTCACAGCTGAAAGTCGGCAGATGTTTTACTGATGACACTGACAACATACACTTTATTGCCCAAAGTATTGGGATGTTTGCCTTTACGTCAACTTTAATGACATCCCATTCTCAGTCCGTAGAGTTTAATATGGAGTTGTTCCATCCTTTGCAGCTACAACAGCCTCAACTCTTCTGGGAGGATTTTCCACAAGCTTTAGGAGTGTTTGTGGGAATTTTTGACCATTCTTCCAAAAGCACATTTGTGAAGTCTGATGTTGGACGAGAAGACCTGTCTCTGTAATTCATCCCAAAGGTGTTCTATGGTGTAGAGGTCCGGTCAAATTCCTTCACACCAAACTACCTCATCAACATCTCTATTGACCTGCTTTGTGTGCTGGTGTCAGTCATGTTGGAACAGGAAAGGGCCATCCCTAAACTGTTCCTACAGAGCTGGGAGCATGAGATTATCCAAAATGTCTGAAGCACTAAGAGATCCATTCACTGGAGCTAACAGGCCAAGCCCTGAAAAACAACCCACACGATACTTCCCCATCCAACAAACTTTACATTTGGCACAGTGCAGTCAGGTAAGTACCGTTGTCCTGGAAACCGCCAGGAGACTTTTTGTGACACCTTCAACTCATCCATGATTCCAGATTATTTGATCTACTTGTCCAGCATCGCCGATTCTGAACTCTTGGCCTGATTGATAATAGAATGCACAGAAAAAAAGCATAAAACTAACTAATCTATTGAATTCAATTATCCACATGTGTTAATAAAATATAACTTGTGGACAGTGAGTGTTTCCATAAACCGACTCTCAGCTGTTGGTCAGAGGAACTGTGACTATAAACGATCCAGTGCAGTATCACAGAGCTGTTGAGTTATTGACAGACTGAGATTCTAAATACTAATCTATTAATTATTCTTCCCCTCTCAGCTGCTCGTCTATTTACGTCTCTAATGAAGCTGTATATTAATAAACAAGGCCCCTCCTCGGGTACAGTTTGAGTTAAACTTGTTCTGCTCACAGTCGACCTGCAGGTGACTGGAGGCTGGTTTGGATTCATGGATCTGCGTTTGGCTCTGAACAGCTGGTCTCAGGTCTGTTTTTAGGTCTGGGTGAAAATAGAAGGAAGTCCCAGAAGGTCGACGAGTTAATAGTGGAAGTGTCAGCAGCCGCCTCCTCGAAGACCAGACGTTTCTTCTCAGCTCGGATTAGCTCTGCAATGATTGTTTGGTTAAGTGTCAGCAATTAAATTAGTCAACTATTTTGCTCTTAAACTTATTAGTTTGGAAATCTTTAAAAAGAAAGAAGTCTAAATTCTCTGAATCCAGCATCCTAAATGTGAATACTCTCTGGTTTCTTTCCTCCTTTATGACAGTCAACTGAATGTTTTTTAGGTTGTGGACAAAACCACACATTTGTTTTCTTGGACTTTAAGAAACGTTGATCGACAATTTTATTTTTTTGGACGTTTTAGAGACCAAACAAGTAATAAGTTAACTGAGAAAATAACGGACACATTAATAAACTCAGTATTAAAGTGAATGTTATACTGCTGCTAATAAATCGATCGATAGACAGATTATGTACTTTATTGATCCCCTGAGAGGAATTGTAATGTTGTACACTGGAAAAAAAATATCTTTAAAAAATTGTGGCAGCAACAGTGGCTGAAAAAACACAACAAAAAAACTTGAAATTTAAATTTAAAAACCTATATCTGCAACAACATATATAAAATAAAGACACATTTGCTGGTTTCAATACTGTAAAACTGAGTGATTTTATGTTTATATGTAGTAAAAGAGCACATTTCTGTTCATGAAATTAGTAGTAATAGTGTTGATGTGTAGTTTTGACCTGTTTTCTAAAGGTAAATATGCAAATTTCTGTAATTATCTGTAATTTAACATAATTGATCAAATCTGTAAAATGACAGTATATTGTTAAAAAAACTACAGGTAAAAATTGTAGTTTCTTTTTATAGTGGTGCTGCAATTTTACACAGAACACAGACTTACATTGACCTGACATGAGATGGGGGGGAAAAAACACAATTTTAAACATATATAATATTAAAATAAACTAATTTTTAAATAAAACAAGTTAAACTGAATAGAAAAAGATTCAGAATAAGATAAGACAGGTCTCTGACAGAGCAAAATAATGCTGAATGTGTAATGTGTGAGTTATTATTCAGCATTTAGCAATAAACTTCTCATTTTAATTTGGTTTAAAATGGACCTCAGAATAAGCAGGAACTCTGATTTATCAACAGGTCCTGATGCTTTGTTTGACCTCTGACCTGGAAGGCTGTGACCTCTGAAGGCAGCACCAGCGAGTCGTCCTGCAGGAAGGCTGAGATCTGCTCCAGGGTCAGCTGGGTGAACAGCGGCGTCTCGGCGAACTGAATGAAGTTCTCCAGGACGAAGCGCCGGGCGGCGTCGCAGACGGGCAGCAGGCCGTAGGCTGCGGCGATGTTCCAGATGTAGACGCAGGTCTGGACGTTGAGCTCGGCCAGCAGGAAGTCCATGCACATCTTGAGCAGCTGAGGGATCTGCAGGGTGGCGGCGGCCGAGACGGTGCAGCCGATGGTGTAGAGGGACATGTGGACACGACCCAGGTAGGCGAAGGTGATGACGTTGGCTAGACCTGCAGACAAACAACCAGCAGTCGTCAGCATAAAAACTCACATTAACCTTCTGAACTGTAGAACATGCAGGTGGGATCCGTTGTAGGATTTAGGACAACGGATATAAATTAGCCTTGTGTTAAATCTGGCGTATTTACTACAACCTTATGGCAACTAGTATGAGATTGTTTGTTCATCAATATGCACTGTCCCGTCCAAATAAATAAAGTTAAGTTAAAGTTAAAAGCACGTTATCTTTTTCAAAATACCTAAATGACACCATTTATCAGAGCCAGAAACTGTAAAAATCAACTGAAGTGTTGAATTTTCAACTTTCCAACAGTCCTTCAACGAACCATATGTATCTAGAAAAGCAGTCAGCATTTTCTTTATTAGTTATTGATGATCAGAAATTTCGACATTATGGAATTTGTTCATTTAATATAGATGTACCCACAAACAACATGATCTTGCGCTGAGCACAGGCATGTGTTCTCCATGTGTACGTTACGTATGGATACTAAATCGCATGACCTAAATATGTAGTGGACAGCGGGAATTGATGGGACTCAGAAACACCCCCACAATTTGATTAATTGTTCCTTGTATCATTTCTGATGGGTATAAGTCCTGATAAGTCCACAGCGGTGAATTTGTAGTAGGATCACAATCATGTGATCAGCTGATGTAGTGTTCACTTGTTGTCATGGTTACAGCGATGCCGTGCCGCTATCTCGCAATGATACAGAAATATTTAACAAATCCATGGATCCAGACTATAAGCAGCATCACTGCCAAAATCTAATCACTTGGTCCTTGTGCCATTTCTGACCTTTCTTGAAAACTTCATCCAAATCTGTTATTCCATTTTTGAGTAATTTTGCTAACAGACAGAAGGACAGACAGACAAACCACCGCCATTGCGACAGAACTGTGCCACGTTCCTTGGCGGAGTAACTCTCCATCTCAAAAATTAATGACATGTAAGTTGATAATCATGATAGTTCCTGAAAATTAGTTTATTCTGCAGGTCTCATTTAAAAAATTGCAAACATTACACCAGATTTGATTTTAAAAAATGTATTAAAAATTGTGCTCCCTTACTCAACTGAGAAGCCTTAGGTGACTCAGCTGACAAAAATTCAGACATGTAGAGGAAAATAAACCATTCTGAATCAATAAAATAAATGCAGATGGCTTTAAAACAGTAAAAAGAGCAGCAAGGTGTTGAACAACACCCTCATCATGGTGAAACATCTTGCTAGAGTTGATGTGGAGCACAGAGTGGAAAAGTTTGTAGAGTTTGTTAAGATGTAAATAATAAAATTTCTATATCATGTGAAGCCATTGTTACTTTACAGTATCGGTTACATCTGTAAATGTTGTACGTGTTGAGTTCAGGCTTTTTAATATCTGTGAAATTAATGAAGAAATTAAAATTTTGTTTTTGTTTTTAAAGATTTGTGGCATTGTAAAAGACTTTATCTCCACTTCTAGTAATAGTTGTTCTGTCTCCATATAGATACAGGACTTTATACAATGCAAAAACACCTAGAAACTGCTAGGAAGATGACCACCTCCACCCTGGATGCATGATGTTTGGGTGTCTAGAAGGAGCTTCAGTACTTGAAAGACTCTCTCTGCTGATGTTTTTGATAAACAGCATGTTGTTGAGTGTTTAAACAGACTTCATTTTTTTTTTACTTTTGATGAGTTGAACGTACCCAGAGGTGAGAGGGAGGGCAGCTCCAGACGCTTCATGCTAGGATCTTTGGCCAGAATCTCTCTGAAGTACTGACTGACGGAGGAAATGACCAGTTTGTGGACGTCGAAGGCCTTCGTCTTACAGGCCAACTCCAGATCAGTCAGGAACCTGAGGAGGAAACACTGATTAAAGGAGATCTGATGCAACAACTCAGGACACAATACCCCTGATGAAGAGATCTGTTTATATCAGAGCTAACTTCTCCTGGCGCATCTTGCTGAGCTCCTCCAGCAGTGAGTTTCCATGCAGTGGTCTGGTGAGCTCGCTGCCCAGGCCGAGGCCTCTCTCCCCGGGCTTGATGACGGGCGGCGGCAGGGGCAGGTTGAGGCTGTTCAGCTGGGCGATGTCCAGCGCCGCCATCTGCTCGATCTTCTTCACACCGCTCTCCATCACCACCACACCGTCGCCGCGGCTCTCCACCTTCAGAGGGGCGGCGACTGTCTCCATGGCGACCTGAGACATGGTTTCCACGGCAGCCTTCTTTGGACGGGAGGCCTTCTTCTTTGGGGCCATCGTTCAACTGTGGAAGATATGAAGTTAAATTTAGTAAACAACATCTTAGGAACTGACCTACACTGGAAAAATCTAAATCTAAGTTTGTTGAAAATGTACAGTTAATTTCCTTGTTTTGTTCATAAAATCACAGAAAAAAGCTTTAATTTACACATTAACGATTACAAAACAGGTCAAAACTGTAAATAATGTCCACAAAAATCTATAGTTTGAGAAATGTATTCTTTTGCAATGTCTTACTGAAAAATTACATCATTTAACTGTATTAAATCAGCTAAAAAATAGAATTATTTTACAGATATATTCTCCTTTTTTGAGTATTTTTACAGTTTTTTTAAATGTTACAGTTTTCCATCATTTTTACCATGTTTTTTTCTGACAACAAAAGTGTTTTTTATGCTATTTTTTTTGTATTTCACAGTTTAAATTCCACTCACTAAAGAGCCAACAGGAACTTACTTTGCAATAAGTAGCACTAACGCTTTGGTTTTGTCTTCTTCAGGACAGAAAGAATAGTTTGTTGGACTGAACTGGTGGCTTTAGATCAACGTGTGGAGATAGTTTTGGAGTTTGTTGGTGGTTTCACTTCAACACACACAGCACCTGAAAGAAAGAGGAACAGAAAAGGACTTAAATATAAATGATAGAGAAAAAAAGACTCATTTAAGGCATTTATAAAGTAAAGTTTATACATGTTTAACTGTAAATGTGTCGATCCATATGTTTATTCAGGGCAGATATTTAGAACTGACATGCATTTGTACTCATTGGTTGTTAATTGAGCTGTGAATGTGTGCATTTCTTTTGTTTATTTCATTGAGAATCAGTAAAAATTATAAAGTTGCTAAACATCAGATCTGATAATTGACCAACTGCTAAAAGCTGCATCATTAAAGGCACTATTGGTCAAAAAGTTCAAGCTTTTGTCATGAATTTTAAAAACTTGGTGGCAGATCTTCACAAAACCTATCACAATTTATAGATATTTTAAAGTGTTTTTAAACTTCCAGTCAGCCACGAGTTTGCATCAGTTCCAGTACAGAATAAAAATCTATTTAGTTTATCCCAAATGTTACTAATTATTGACTTTTAAATCTATTCGCACTTTCAACAGTGACTCCATGCTACCATAATGCATCTCTGATAGCAAAAAAAAACAAAAAACAATGTTGCAGGTGACTCTAACAAGTATCATAAAATTAGAAATTTAATATAAATTGTGAATAAATGTGTAAACAAAATGCCCCCAAAAACTAGTATTGGGCGCTAAAGTGTCTTAAAACTTTTTTGTATCAAATAGTCTCCTATAACCTTAAATATTCACATTTAAATATGCAATAAACAACTTCTTTAGGCGTAATTTAAGACTTTAGCACAAAGAAATCCAGTGATTAATTCTGTTTAATTGGGTGAAATGTGACAAAGATCCTAATAAATGCATGATAGCACCTTTCTCTATTGCAGGTAGAAGCTAATAATAAAAAAAGACAGAAATTTTGCACATGAAACAGCCAAAATTAATCGAACATCAGCAGAAAATTGTGCATTAACGTAAAACCCCGCTTTTTCTGAGAAACTGAGGAGTAAATAATGCATTTTAAAGGCTTTTTGATACATTTTCTAATTAATTTTCTTCTTTTTTCTGTAATTCCAGAGCCAAAACTCCTCCATGACAGAGTGTCTTTATATTCTGATGTTCCTCTTGATAAACGACCTCCATTAATCTCCTCCCTTGTACTGTTTTGGTCACTTGAGGCCACGCCATCCCACTGACAGATGAACATTTCTCTGCTAATCCATGACTCAGATCAACACAACAAACACCGGCTGAGAATCAACACCTTTCTCCTAAACCCTGCGGAGGATCACTGGAGGACAAACCGAGGTTCGGACGCTGTGAATGACAGCAGCGAGTGTCCAGAAACGAAGCTCAGCTCAGCTCAGGGTCGGGTTTGTGGTTTAGAGCTGCATTCGTGTTTCGCCCACAGAGGCACTGAGGAATCCTGTTTATGTTCGCAATGAGCCGAAGTCTGCAGACGGCAGCAGATCAGAGCCGAGAGGCTGCTGTGGAGGGCATACATGGAGGGTAGAGGGTTGTATACCCTAAATTTTACACGTTTTTTTGCACTTTTTACATCTTACTGATTTGATTGTGTGTGAACAAAAGATTACTGTTGTTGCTTTTTCTGTCATTTCAGATAAAAATAACAGAAAAAACTGAAAACTGTGCAAGTCTACAAACTCTGTGACTGCAGATTAACATTTTTTCCTAATTTTAAGCTTCAAATACAAAAGGTAGACAGTCTGGAAATCAGCTGATAATCTACCATTCATTTCTTCCATTCAACTTTTTTGTTTTTGTTTGATAGCCAAAAACTGATGTCATGTGGCTTTTTTGTTCTTCAATTTTAAATCAAATGGGAAGTAAAATCAATAAGATTTGTTAAGTTTTGATTTCCAAGTGAAAAATGAGAAAAATAAACTCAAAGATCTCTGTTTCTTACTCTGAAAATGCCGTTCTACCATCTGTCCACATCTGCAAAAACCAAAAATTGGAGCAATTTTCTGCCTGATTTTATTTTTTTGTATGTAAAATTAAATAAAACAAAATCTGTGTGATTGTTTTTGATTTCCAAACAAAAACGCAAACAGCAAATATAATTCCTGTGCTATATGTGACGGGTTTTTCTTTCTGAACCTGAAGTTGAAGCTGCTTTGACCCTCAAATGTTCAGCAGTGAGTCATGTAGTGATGAATAAAGATAAATCTGGCTCAGTGTTTGTTGATAATCAGCTGAGCCAAGTTCTGATGACCTCAATGTTGTGATAGAAAAGCCGGGAATTAAAAGTGACCAAAGAATCTGAACTCTTTATCAAACACACATGATCTTCTTTCACTTTAATGAGTCTTCTGTACTTCAGTTACTGAAAATAAAATCAAAAATCGACTGTTTTCCACAACATTAGCCAGAAGTCAGCTGCAAATGTGTCATAAATTTAATCCACATATAAAAACAGAACTCTAACTGCAACTTTGTGCCAGAAACCTAAACTTTTTGTGAGGATTGGTCATGCTTGTAACCCTGTTATATTTCATTGTGGCAGCACACTCTAAATAATGACAGGAGCAAAGGTAGAAAATAAAACTGTGTTCTATTATTTGCCACTAAGTTTCCACTAGGAGGAGGAGGTCTGGGTGGAGGGATGGGTCAACAAAATACTGGACGTTTACAGAGACCAGTGTTTGTTTCCTGTTTCAAAGCAACAGTCAAAGTTTCTTTCTCGTCCATAACCCCTAGCACATGTTTACTACTTTAACCAGGATACTAGCTCACTAAACGAACACACCGCTATGTTACCTTAGCACCGGTATGTTGGCATTGTGAACATCTAAACACGACTTTAAATGTGGCCTTAGCATTTAGCTTGAATTTTATTTGGCATTGGCATGTTAGCATTGTGAACATTTCAGCATGACTGTAAACGTGACTTTAGCATTTAGCATAAATTTAACTTAGCATTAGTGTGTTAGCCCTGTGAACATCTAAGCAAGACTTTGATTGTGACTTTAGCACTTAGGATAAGTTTACCTTAGAATTGGCATGTTAGCATTGTCAACATCTAAGCAAAACTTTAAACGTGATTAAGTTTTTAGCATAAAGTTTTGTGCAGTCATTCCACAAAAATACACAATAGGTAAGTCTTGCTAGCAGCTTTTTATGTCTAATGTGTGCATTTTATTGTAACAGCACCATCTACTGGTATAAAATAATGCAATAACTAATATAAATGAAAGTAGGACCAACGGAAAAAGTAAGATAGTGTAGTGTAGGAAAAAAAAACAAACATGTGAGGAGATCGGGGTGGATGGATGGTTCAACAAAACATTGGGTGTTCAAAGAGAGATAACTAAGACTTTAAACCAAAAGTCAACCTTTGATTTAACTTTAAGTGTTCAATAGCATTAACCATATGTTTTCTGCTGCAGCAAAGATCCTCCATTTTATCCAAAATTCAGATTTTTTCCCCCTAAACGTGACTAGTTTATGCGCTTAAACCTAACCAATCAGAGGTCAAACATGTATGTGCTACATTTACTTCCGTCAGTGCTGCACTAAGTAAACTCTTCATCTTCTTCATTATCTAACTCAAATTTAAGATTGTCATTATTGTGCTTTTGAAGTCTTTTGAATTTGATACAGTTAAATATACACTGCTCAAAAAAATAAAGGAACACTTTGAAAATACATCATATTTCAATACGGGGGAAAAACAAACTGATATTAGCATTGATATGGACTGGATAATGTGTTAGGAATGAAAAGTGCCACATTGTTTGATGGGAATGAAAATTATCAACTCCACAGGAGGGCTAAATTCAAAACACCCCAAAATCAAAGTGAAAAACTGATGTGGCAGGCTAGTCCATGTTGCTGAAATTCCTTGGCACCAACTCAAAATGGTATTCAGTAGTTTGTATGTCCTCCAGGTGCTTGTATGCATGACTGATGATGCCGGGACAAGCTCTGAATGAGACAACAGATGGTGTCCTGGGGTATCTCCTCCCAGAACTGGACCAGGGCATCACTGAGCTCCTGGACAGTCTGAGGAGCAACCTGATGGTGTCGGATGGAACAAAACATAATGTTCCAAAGGTGTTCTATTGGATTCAGGTCAGGTGAGCATGGGGGCCAGCTAATGGTATCAGTTCCTTCATTCTCCAGGAACTGCATGAGTTTTCTTACCCCATAAGACTGGGCATTGTCGTGCACCAGAAGGAATCCAGGACCACTGCACCAATGTAGGGTCTGACAATGGGTCAAAGGATTTCATCCTGATACCCAAAGGCAGTCAGAATGCCATTGTCCAGCCTGTAGAGGTCTGTGCATCCCTCCATAGATATGCCTCCCCACACCCTCACTGACCCACCACCAAACCAGTCATGCTGAACAATGTTACAGGCAGCATAACGTTCTCCATGGCTTCTCCAGACCCTTTCATGCCTGTCACATGTGCTCAGGGTTAACCTGCTCTCATCTGTGAAAAGCACAGGGCACCAGTGGTGGACTTGCAAATTCCTGTGTTCTCTGGCAAATGCTAGCCGAGCTCCACGGTGCCAGTCAGCGAGCACAGCGGGCACTAGAGGATGTCGGGCCCTCAGACCACTCTCATTACATCTCTTTCTGATTGTTTGATCAGAGACATTCACACCAGTGGTCTGCTGGAGCTCATTTTGTAGAGCTATAGCAGTGCTCATCCTGTTCCTCCTTGTACAAAGGAGCAGATACCTGTCCTGCAGATCGGTTGAGGACCTTCGACAGCCCTGTCAAGCTCTCCCAGACTAACTGCCTGTCTCCTGGAATCTCCTCCATGCGCTTGAGAATGTGCTGGGAGACACAGCAGACCTTCTGGCAATGGCACGCATTGATGTGCCATCCTGGAGGAGTTGGATGGTCTGTGGAACCTCTGCAGGGTCCAGGTATTGCCTCATGCTACCAGAAGTGACTCTGACCCTAACCAAATGCAAAACTAGTGAAAAACGGTCAGAAAACATTAGGAAGGAAAAAAATGTCAGTGGCCTTCACCTGTAAACTCATTCCTGTTTTGGGGGTTGTCTCATTGTTACCCCTCTAGTGCATCTGTTGTTAATTTTATGAACACCAAAGCAGCTGAAACTGACTAAAAAGCCCCTCTTTTACTTACTTGACCAGATCAGTGTCCCACATGTTTCACTGATTTGATGCAATACTTAGATTAAAAGTGTTCCTTTAATTTTTTTGAGCAGTGTATATTTAGATACGTTTAGAGAAATACGTAGTTCGATTTCTGGCATATTCAGAGGGATTTCTCTGTTTCTAAATATCCTATTTAACCGTTTTATACTACTGTCTATGAGGGGAATGCCATGTTTCTCATGTTCAGTCTTCTGCTGCAGATGATGGTTGGTCTTCCTCTTCAGTGACGTTTTCTGGTTGTAATTTGAATTACTGCTGAAGTTGCTACTAGTATGATTTCACTGCTTCTGAAACCTGAATCTCTCCAACCTCTCAGGTAATCAAAATACCGGTCTGGTGTTAGTTGTAAGCTACTGGCCTCATGGAAAAACTATTCCGGCACCAGTGACAGAAGTACAACTGACCACGGATGTATGGATGATTCACTTCTCTTTCTACACCTTTAAATAGGACCAACACACTCCACACATGGACAGAGCTGTGGTTGGAGGCAGGACAGTACAGGAGCAGCAGCAGCTGCTGTCGGTGTCATATGAAGAGGACGAGCTCACAGTTACAGACTGTACAGGCTTCAGAGGATGTCGCAATCACTTCTAAACAGTTGAAACATCCAGAAGGCAGGATAATTTTTAATCTAATTACATCAGATGCTGCAGCATTAAGACACTTAAATCTGTGAATGTGACCCTCTTGGTGTAATAATCATAGAAGAAATAAAAAATGAGGAGAGGTGATACAACTGAGGGTGTAATGAGGACAACAATATCATATCTGGCTGATTAAAACTAACATTAGAAAGGAGAAAGTCAGTCATAAATGTATGCTGCAGGTACAAACAGTGGGGTTTGAAATTTAGTGCTAATTACTGGAAGGTTTTGGTAATTTTATCAACTTCACTGTCAAATAAAAGTCCACATTGACTTTTACATTCTAATTTACATCTATCAATACAAAGTACTACATAACAAACTATATTGTCCTGCTTGTTTGCGCCAATACGAAAGCTATAAAAATATGTAGCTTATCATATAAATATAGTAGTATTTGTAAGCATAGCGTTTACTTATATTCAATGCTGGAAATGTATTTTTTAAAAACACTAGCAGATAAAAGAAAACCGATTAACATAGCTGACTTTAGTAGAAGACAAATTTAGTTTTAGCTCCTACAGTTACCTGCTAGGAGCTACGGTAAATACTTTTGCTTTTTAGCATGCTGACATCTGCTAATGAGCACTAAATACAAACTACAGCTAAAGTTGAAGGAAATGTTTTGAGTTTTGCAGATATTTAGCCATAAACCAAAGCTTTGGACAAACTGTTTACATTGAGGAGAGGTGAACATCTGTGTAAAATTTAGTCGTTAAGCGTTTAATAGTGTTGAGATATGTCACTTTAAACCCATGCTAGCATAGCGGTGCTAGAGAAAAACTTGGGGGATCATTGCGATCTAAACACAAACGGCACAGTTGGTGAGATTTTTTTATATATCAACTAGACTTTTTATTTGGTTTTTAAAAAATACTTATGCAATATACTGTGCCATTTGGTACAAAAAGCAAACTGTTGTGATTACATCTAGGCTTGTTGCTAGCCTTAGCTAAAGCTATATTTAACTCCATTTCCTGAAATTTAAGTTGTATTCCTGCAACAGTTTAAGAATTGAATTTGTTTATAACATGAATAGGACTAGAGTCACATATTTAATAATGACGGCGAAACAAGTAATACAAGATAAAATAGTCCTGCTAAAAGCTAACTAGCATAACTTAGCAGAACAGCAGTAGCATCAACAGGCATTGATGCTAGTGAAATTGTTGTGGTATTTTATCACACCTTTAAATCAGTCATTTAAATTTCCACTTTAAAAAATTAAAATAAGTTTGCTCATTTGTTTTAAACAAAAAAAGGTAACAAAAAAACATTTAAAAAAGAAACATTTTGTTTTTAAATCTGCCTTTTCCAGACTCTCTTGATATCAGGTCTGTGACAATGTCTTATAAAATGGTTGTATTTATATAGTGCTTCTATCCAAAGCGCTTCACATGATACAGCACATTCACCCACTAATGGCGGAAGCTGCCATGCAAGGCACTAACCACGACCCACCAGGAGCAATTAGGGGTTCGGTGTCTTGCTCAGGGACACCTCAACATGAGCTTAATGGGCCGAGGATTGAACCAGCAACCTTTCAGTTACAAGACAGCCACTCTACCCACTGAGCCATGCCACCTCTAGTCTTACATGCTACATGGCTTTGAAAAGACTTCAGCTTCACTGTCTGTTTGTTGCTTCCATCTAAACTTGACCTACTGGTGAGGCTAAAGGTAAAGTCAGGGGATCATCAAGGTCCTTTGTATTCGTCCTGCAGACACGTCTGCAGCATATAAATCACATTAATCCATTAAATAGTTGTTCAGATTTCCATCTGGTCAAACTTACAATGTGCCTGACATTGTCCTGGCTGGCAACAAATCCACTATGCATTGCGCCTCGTGTTACTTTTAATTTCTCATTTACGAGGAATCCAGAAACATTTATTGACGATCTCATAAACTGTTATTTCAGATGATGTACAACGTTTGAAACAAACTTGGTGAGTGAGGTAAAATAATCTTTGCTGTGCTTGGATCAGCTGTCAGAAATATCTAGGACCAAGGTTAGAGCGTCGAGCAGCTGCTCTGTCATCCACCAAACTGGGAACCAGACCTCAGCCCTCCAACCACCACCATCATCATCATAGCATAGAAATATACAGTAACCAGCTGCAGCATCTCCTTTAAAAACACCACTGAGGACTTAGTACCAGTCTGAGATCATCATTAGAAAAGCATATCATTGGAATGCCTCCCTGATAGTTTAGTAAAGATTTATTGTCCAGAATGTACAATTTCTGTAAATTATATGAAAAACGTTACTTAAGACAAACTATAAGTATTAAAGTGTAAGTTACTCTCAGCTTAATCATTTTAATCAAGTATCAAGGTAGAATAACTTAATTTTGTTGGACCTCCAAGGTATTTTTGTGTATATCTACATGTAGCATTTGGATATATTTACGCTTTAAGGCATGTTTTGTGTTCTTGTATTTTCTTTTATTGTTTTGTGTTATTTTTTCTTTAAAGATAGACTTGTGTTTAGAGTCTAATCTATGTAACTGCTACTTTAATGAAGTACAAGTGACTGGTCATGCTGGTAACATTACATTTCTAATGTAATTTTTACTTGGCTTTTAAATAGAACACTGGAACAACGAGGGCAGTTTTAACACAACTAAAATATCAGTTTATTTATGTGATATAAATAGCATTAATATAATATTTGTGCTTCAGTGTATGTGTTTTTTAAATTCCCTGTATCCTTGTGTTTTTCTTTCCCTCAAAAAAATGTGAATTTGTTAAAAGTCATCTTTTACATTGCAAAAAAATATTTACCTGGATTATTGAAATGGAGCAGTGCCAATTAACAACTACACATTTAACACAACTCACTAAACCAACTACAATAACTTTATTTTACATGAATGTTGTAAAACTATTGTAAAACTTTTGAGCAGTTACTAGAAACAGATGTAAAATAAAGAGGTATTAATATTTTTCATGCTTTAAAATACTTCATATGTTCCTGCGTTATTCTTACATGAGAAACTCAGTACGAAATGTTTTGGAAAATGTAACCAAATTCCAAAAGGTCACAGAAGTCAGAAACGGGTTAGATGTTTGTCGACTGACCCAGATACTCTGCAGATACCAGAACCAGAATAAAGACCGTTTTTAAAGCTTAAAGTGGAGATTTTAGTGACAAAGACAAACACCGAGGCACTAGAAGTTCACAAATTTACAAAATATTCAGACGCTCCTGCAGACTTGGGCTTAAATAAAACTCTTTGCACTTAAATGTAGGAATCCATTTGTGTAATAGATTACTCTGAGTGCTATTAATGTAAACATCCAGCTGGACAGAAATATCGCTGCCATCGTCCAGGTGCTTTAAATGTCAGCTTTAACTCACTGCCCCAGTGGACTAGTTATTTTATGACTTGCACATATTTATTCTCATCCTTTAACCTACTTTAAATGCTAAATTGATGTTTAAATTCATACAACAGTGATTTCATCTCATAGACTAAAAAATTACAGCTTGATTCGAGGTGAACGGAAAATTAGCAGATCATAATTGCAGATTAATTTGCAGTAGTTGTGTGTTTATGTGTCATTTAAAAAGAAAAATAACCAGTTTTTCGGTGTAAGTAAAGGAGGAGTAATCTAAGTTCTGGAGGCTCCTGCTTTTTGTTTTTAACCCTCCACCTAAGTGTTCTTGTGAATGAAGCTGCTCCAAATGCATCAAGCTTTGCAGCATTTTGCCAACAGCTAATATTAAGAGAAGCATTTTGTTTTCTTTCCAACAACTATTTGCAGAACAATAACTGAGTCTCTCCAATTAAATTATGTAACTTTCACACTGTGGAGCTGCTCAACAGAACTACAGTCTACTGATTCACTGAATGTTTTTATTGTTCTGGTTTGATGTTTGTTACTCGGATGTCAACCAGCAGAAAAAGGAATAAATGTCATTGTGCTGTCAGCAGACTATTGTTGTTGTTTTTTTAGCAAAACTATGTGACTTCTGAGAGAAAAAAAAACATTCTACCACCTACAAATGAAAAACTGAATTCAGAAAAAGCAAAACTCTCTGGTACTGAATCAAAAACATTCAAGCAATGGAAGATTATTCTGCCTCAAATTTGGGGGTTCAGGTGTACTTTTGAGCTATAGACAGAGTGAGGCTAGCTGTTTCTAGTCTTTATGCTAAGCTAGGCTAACTGCCTAATGGCTTATGCTAAGCTAAGCTAACTGCCTCCTGGCTTCAATGTAAAACTTCGAGATTTATATCAATCTTATGAACAAAATGTCAACAAAAGAGCCATTATATTGGCCATTGACCAAGCTGTGAACACCACAAAATCCATTAAATTTCCAAAGCTAGTAATTGTGAAAATATAAAAAATGAAAAATAGAATTAGTCTTTTTTGCATTACTTGCTTTGGAGGGAATAAACTTGGCTGCGTAGTAAAAAACCTTTAGGACGATGAAGAATCAAAAAAAACTTTGTCCATTAATGCTAGAAAAGTGAAGGGAATTGTTTTCTGTAAGTTTTTTATTTAGTTTTAGTTAGTTTGTATGAGCCATGTTTCATTCTGTCCGGAGGTGAAAACAGCAGAAGAAGCAGAAAATATCTGACGATTAAATGTTTTGGATATTGGAACTTATTCAATAAAGGTTCATATTTGCTTTTTTTCCCCACAAAAGTCAAAAATCATCACCTCTAGCGTAAAGCGTATTTCCTCTAAGCGTAAACACCTTACTGTAAAATTAAAGTTTTTAAATTTTGCGGTTTACATTCATCTTTTATGATAGCATGATTCTTATAAATGTGCATAAAAGTCCTTGGAATCGCTAGCATGCAGTTGCGACTTTAGAGTCGGTCATGGTCACTTGTATCTCTGGTTTTGGTCTCCACCTCATGATGGAATTCTGTGGCTCTTTAGGTGCTTAGTCTTCCTAAATGTTTCACTAGCTGGTTGCAAACTCAGTCTGTCTGCTGTTTATCTCTGAGCAGGTGCATACAGTTCATTTTAAAGCATTTTTACTGAAACCAACTGCATGTAGTGGCTGAAAAGAAACGCTGAGGGCAAAGTGTTTGGGTTTTCTGACCTGAAAGCTTCAGCGTGAGTAAAGTTTCAGGTCAGAAAACATCAGCGAGTTGCAGAAACATTATGTAGAGCTGAGAGAAACCATAACGACAGACCAGATAAACCTAACGTATGTTGTTTCGTTATCCACTGTTAAGATACTTATATCGCTGTAGGACCTTTAACGGACGTGAGAGAATATTACGAGATTTACCAAAAGACATACATGACTGACAGACTGTGCTGTGTTATGTTTATAGGGCGTTTCTGTTGTTTTGTCTACCACATGTGCAGCACTATATAGCATATAGCACAAAACATAGGGAGGACGTCAGGGTGGATAGAGGGCTTGACACTGTGCAACACATACACACATATACATTCAAAAGTTTGGGGTCGCTTAGAAATGTCCCTTTTGTTTGAAAGAAAAGCATTTTTTTCAATGAAGATAACATTAAATGAATCATAAATCCAGTCTAGACATTGTTAATGTGGTAAATGACTATTCTATCTGGAAATTTTTAATGGAATATCTCCATAGGGGTACAGAGGAACATTTCCAGCAACCATCACTCCTGTGTTCTAATGCTACATTGTGTTAGCTAACGGTTTTGAAAGGCTCATTGATGATTAGAAAACCCTTTTACAGTTATGTTAGCACATGGATAAAGGGTGAGTTTTCATGGAAAACATGAAATTGTCTGGGTGACCCCAAACTTTTTGAACGGTAGTGTATATATATATATATATTTATATCCATATATCTACATATGGTATCTGCCTGCACGTGAGCCAACAAGCACTTCTATCAATTTTCATAGCTGGATTCCTTTACTTATCTCATGAGAGTATTTATAGGTGCTGACACACACACACTCTATGCATGAATGTGTGTGTGTTTTATAGTGCAGGACTGGATAAGCAAGGACTGACACCTCCTGCAGTACAGTAATATCTCCACAGCAACTGGCAGCTGCTTCACATTGTTTCCATTCAGCAGTTGAGTATTAATATTAGTATAGATGCTCATTAATGGGACAGTACAGTTCAAATGTGATTGTTTATGTCAAATAACAGCAAGATTTTAAGATTTATTAGTTGTTTCTTTTCCCTTTAATGAAACTTTTTGTGGGAATAAAGCTGCAAGTGTTAATTTTTGGATGCAAAGGGGCTTCAGTTCTTTCAGTTCCAAACTTAATGAGCTTTAATGTGATGAAATTCGATGTATTTTACCTCTTTCTCCTGCTCTTCTTCCCTTCGATTGCTTTCTCAGCGTCTCTCCTTGTGCTCTCTTTTGCCTTCTTTCGTTTTTCTTCGTTTTTGCACTCTTAACAGGTTCCTCTTTGCGTCGACACTCTGTCCTCCGTCCGGCTGCTGTGTGTGTGTGTGTGTGTGTGTGTGTCAGTGTGTGTTGTGTTTGTGTGTCGGTATCAAGACTCAAACCAATGCTGTGACGTAAAGATTCAGCCTCCCGGATCCTCCAACCCCCCGTCAGACCCTCCTCTGTCTGTTTCCACCTCTAACATCCACCTCCATTTCCAAATAGAGGCTCCCCTCGCCACCCTCCCCTCCAAAAATATCCCATAATAGGCCTGGAGCTCTCCTCTCCTCTCACCCCCTCCCCCAGGGCCTCCAGGGGTCAGGTTTTAGATTTAGCTGCTGCTGTAGATCTGCTTTCTTTGTCACAATGTTCTTTTCAATCTTCCCCCTGTGACACCAACAAACAGCCTGATGAGACAGAACAAACACAGATCATATGATTAATCCAGAATTCAGTTTTATAAACACCTTCTAGCATGATTTGCATGAACTGAAATATCAAGAACATACGTTTGGGATAAAATTCATTTTAAGTATACTGTTTACTTCATCAAATATTCACTGTTGTGATCTAATATATCTAAGTGTCTTTCACTGTGATTAAAGCAGAAATGATTTCTTTGTTTGTTTTGGCAGTTTGGTTGTAGAAGAACAAACTCAACACACGATTTTCACAAAACATCACCATAAAAAGTTTATTTTTCACACACCACATTGTTAAACATTCCACATGATTGTACCAGAAGCAGGTAAACTGTTAAAAACCACTGTTGAAAAGTAAATAACTAACTCTTCTACTGTGATAATTCTATGGTAAATGTTAATTTTTAAAGGGTAAAACACAACTGGTTTGTGTTAAAGAAAGTACTGAGTATTTCCATCTAAAATAATCTAATTTTTTTTAACTATCTCTGCTGGAGTATCTCTGATTTGAACATTTTACACCATAAAATGTGAGATATTACTTAAAAAAGAAAGTTAGTTATACTAAACTAGAATAGAAAAACAATAAGTAATGCTGATAATGAAGTAGTAAAGTAAATACGACACATGGAAATTAAATACTACAGTGGATACACCAAAGTTGCACCATGAAAAGATAAGGAGTCATCCTCAGTATCATCTTCCTCCATGTCAGCCAACCCTCTCCCCAGTCTGGGTTTTACAGGCATCGAGGTGTTCAGTGTTTCTTCAGCTTCAGTTACTGTTGTGGAGTTCATCTGGGTATCAGTCATGTCGGCTGTTCACTTGTATTAGAAGTGATCAGTGTCCACAGCTATTATAGTAATAAATGTTGTTTTTGTCGATTTATTACTGCCAGCGTTAGATGACAGTAATGTGACAATTACAGCAAACATACAACAGAATAACAGATAGATAGATAGATAGATAGATAGATAGATAGATAGATAGATAGATAGATAGATAGATAGATAGATAGATCCTTTAATAATCCTTTGCAGGAAATTACAGGGTCACAGCAGTTTCATAACAGTCACAACACCACACACTTCCATACTTCCATTCCAAGGTGCTGCTCTTGATCACCTTCAGGGCGTGGAGTGGGTGAGCAGGATTGTTTATTATTGCCTTCAGCGTATTCAGCATTCTGGCCTCAGCACATTAATCTACACACAACAGGACAACAGAACATCTGATCCATGTTAAATTTGGCAGCTGTTTTTTGGGGACCTGAGGAAGAACAATTTTGACTTTCAAGCAGTTTGGATTAACGGTGGCTGTTTTCAGGGATGTTTTTGTTGTTCTCAGACTGGGTTTTGGTTACCATGGGTGGAGCCCCTGTTGCCCCTCCTTCTTCCTCCTGCAGTCCAGCACCAGTTCCTTTGTTTTCTAGGAGTTGAAGAGCAGGTTATTAAGGGAGCACCAGGTGGGGAGGTTCAGGACCTCCTCGCTGAAGGCCGTTTCATCATTGTTGTGAATCAGCCCCACCACAGTAGAGTCATCCGCAAATTTGACAAAGATGTTGCTTTTACAGTACAATAGATAGGTTTCACATGACGTCACACTTCCGTGTCCGCCATATTGTGTGGATTGTGTGGCGAGTGTTGAAATTGTTGTGGTCAGGAGTCAGCGAGCAAGATAAGTATTGAGCAAGATAAGTATAATTTGTAGTGTGACTGGGGACAAGAATGGTTCACGCCTGTTGTGTCCACGGCTGCCACAACAGGGCAGAAGGCCCAGTTAAACGGAGCCGAGGGTGAACAGACAAGGAAACTCAGCCAGCTGAGGCACCACACTTGGCAATTAGTATCTGTTTTTTAACCCGTATTATTAAGAAATTGTCATTTTCACTTTTGCTTTGTATTCTATCATTCAATTTGTCTTCCATAAATACACTTTATTGTAGTAAAATAAACTTTTAGTGTATGAACTGCTTTGAAAACACAATTGAAATCTCGCAAACAGCCAAAAGTCTTACTCAAATTTGATTATTTTATTGAAAAGAAAAATACATTTCGGGAGTTTTAATGTATGCTGAATGAAAGATAACAAATGTATAACTTAGACAATTGTGGAAATTAGGTGTTTCAACCATTATTATTTGCTTTGACGTAAAGATCTTTTCAAAATAGCTGCTTCTCAAAGCGAGGATTCGCGTTACCCCAACAGGACACCATACTGGGAGGTTAGCTCACATTCGTGTGATCCTAGCTAGACTCCACTGTTTATTCCAGTTAATTTAATTTAGATAGACCAATGATACGCTAATTAATAGAAAAAATCATTAGGTTCATTGTTAGTTAAATCGGCGACCTGAATTAATGCTGTTTTTGGATGAATTCTAAACCAAACTGTATTCAAAATCTCGACAAAACAATCTGTGTCTGAAGTGCTACTTCCTCATATTATGAGCGCAAACGGCTGAAACTTACTCAAATTACTTCACTTCAGGCAGGCCGTTGTGGGTGCTTGCCCAGTCCTTTTGTGTAACTTGATAAGGATCGATTCCATCAATTAACTCCAACTTCCTCTGATATCGGTCTTTTGAAGTGCTATCAAGTGTGTCGATATACTTTTTCAGCTGAGTGGCAGCCATAGCCAACAAATATTAGGCTAAAAGATAAACTCCAGTCACGGACTCAACAAAGCTGGCCACTCAAAATGGCGCTGAGCTACTTACTGACCCGGACGTGTGACGTCAGTGAAACCTATCTATACAATAACTTTATTAATCCCCAATATTAATATAATATTCAATATTATGCTGTGGATTGGTGCACAGTCATGGGTTTACAGGGTGTACAACATGGGGCTGAGCACACAGCCCTGAGGGGGCCCCGGTGCACATTATCAGGACTGAGGCGTGGTGGGGCCCCACCCTGACTGACAGCAGGTGAGAAAGTCTCTGATCCACCTCCAGGTGTGCTCGCCGATACCCATCAGTCTGCTTAGAATGAGTGTATTAAAAGCAGAACTAAAGTGCACAAACAACATCCTTGCATAACCGCCAGATTGTTCAAGATGTTTACACGCTGTGTGGAGGGCTGTGTTGATGGCATCACCTGTGGACCTGTTCGCTCTGTATGGAAATTGGTGCTAATCAAAGCTGGGAGGCAGTGAGGACTTGATGTGATCAGCATCAATCTTTCAAAGCACTTCATCACAGTTGAAGTGAGAGCTACAGATACAGCTACAGTTTTAAATCAGGAAAATAAAGTTATTTCCAGATATCTGCCATTATTGATAAGGAAAAATATTTATATCAAAGAATAAGAAATGTCAATACACTTGTTTTGATTTTTTTTTTTTTGTTCAGACATAAAGTGAAGAGACAGATGTTGATTACCTTGAAGAAGGCGAAAGTTTTTGCTGAAACCGTCAAGGCCATCAACATCTGTTGATTCAATCTGTCTATTCACTTTATGTCTGAACAAAAGAACTCACAACTACTGTATTAAAAAGAAGATATAATGAATGTTTTAGAGCCAAGAAATGTTAATGCTTTTTAAAATGGTCAAAACCAGCCGTTTTCAGTGCAAAAAGTCGCTAATATTCTATTTTTAAATAAAAAAAATGACGAAAAATACAGGGAATATTGGACGCACATCGCGAGGTGCATTTCCTTGAAAACGACCGATTCGTGGATTTTATACCGACTTCAGGACATGTTTTGGACAAAATAGTTTACTGGCTTGTGTTGTCTGGATGTAAAAGGTTGGATTATGGTCGTTTTTTGTGGAATCTTTTTTTCTGTGTGTAATAATGAACCCGGAAATGTGAGTCGCGCTGTGTGCGTTGAAGCCGTGTATAGAGAACGGATGGATGAATATTTGTTTTTGAAAATGTGTTTTTCTCACCCGCTGTGGTAATCACATCTGAAAGTGGTTTATACCGGCGGATTCATGAGAATCTAAGCTTTCCATCGGCGTATAGTGTTTGTGTAATCGGGTTTGCAGCCGTCGGACATTCTTGAAATTCCTATGCAAATTAGTAGGTGTACCACCGGCGGTACACCTACGACGCACTGAAGCGTAAAGGGTTAATAGATTTTCGCTGTTTTTTTAAAATTACAGACAATATCTAGTTGCGTAAGAAAAAAATGATTTACTTGTTGACTGGGAAAAAATAAAATAGGACAAAACTATACACAAGGGCCACATAAAATAGAAAATAAATACAGATGAATATAGTAATTAGTTCCTTTTCATCATGGAAACGTATATTTTGACTGTTTTACTGCAATTTAATCAGCCAATAATATCATTATTTTACAGATAATTGCTTTTATTTTCACAGTGTTTACAGTTTCTGAATGTTACAATATTCTACCGTTTTAACAGATAGTTTCTGGCACCCTTACTGGTAATTTTCACATTTATTGCTTTATTTTCATAGTGTATTTATTAATGTTATCAGAGAAATCACACATCACTGTATAAAATGTTAACAAAATACCATTTCAAAACTAATAACGTCATTTAACTTAATTTGTGTAGCACCGTTCAGACATAAAGTGCAACCTTAATCATTTTATATCAATAAAGGAGAATAAAACGAAATAAAAAATATACAAATAATTCTGGTAAAACAAAAAATACAATTAAAACTTATAAAAATCCATAATAAAATTAATAAATAGGTCTGATAGAGGTAAATTACTGTTTTCAAACTATTATTGAAGGTTTTATTAAATTACGTGTCCAACGTTTCCACCAATTAACCGGCGGAACTTTCCTTGGTCCGTCCCTCTTTCTGTTCCGTCCCTCTTCCTGTTCCGTCCCTCTTACCTGTTCCGGGCGACAGGGTACCAGCAGTAAACATGGCGGAGGAACTGCTGGAAACAGTGGAGAGACTTCAGTCCCGGCTCCTGGAGACTCCGGAGCCTCGAAAGGTAACGACTCGTCCGGTTGACACGGACACGTTCGATCGTCAGCACCAACCGTGTCCTCAAATATTGCCGACGCCGAGAAATTTACCGAAGCGGCGGAGACACAGCTCCCGAAAGTCGCAACGGTTTTTTAAATGCTGCGTTCAGGGACCGATGTCTGGTTTCGTGCTCTCAGAGAGTGTAAAGTAAAGGAGCGTTCAGATGATTTTTTGTTCAGATTGTGGAGCTGTAGTGGATAAAAACCGAGTTGTAGAGAAGAAAACCAGCCTGTGTTGACATGTGAAAACAGTACATGACGGATTACATTGAGATTATAGGCTTCATTGAGAATTAATTTATTATACTGTCTAGCTATGTTGTTATTATTACAGGAACAATATTTTGTTTTCAATGTGAGACAAATTTTATCACAAGTTTCTAGAAGCTGCAGTGAAAATCTTGAATATAAAATTCAGTGATGTGGATTAAATATTTGGGATTCTGATAAGTAATAATTATTAGTAAATGATTTGTTATCTAGGAAATATGCATTGATTTAGTGTCAAATTGACTGATTAATAAGTAATACTTATCAACAGATGCCCTCAAAAGATAAATTGAAAACCAGTACCCATCATAATCAATTAATAATTGCAGTTGTATTTATCACTTTGTTAGTTACATGTTAGTCTTGTGATATTTGTTGACATTTTTATCTTTAAAAATAAAGTGATTCTGAACAATATGTTTACAAACAGTAAGGCAGTACAGCAGATGTATTACATACAGTTGCTGTATGCCTGAGTAGAAAAAAACATAACACCAAAAATGTAAAATAAAATGTTATATGCTATAATGTATGAGAATTTTAACTTTGTGCATCAAATCAAGTTTATTTGTACGGCACATTTTTAAAAAACTGGAGTTGACCGAAGTGCTGTAAATGATATAAGACAGGTAACAACAAAAACGTGCAAAAAAGCAAGAGAGAAGACGATTTAAACATTTTATTTATGGTGTTATCAGTTTTTAGTAGAAAATACATAACATTCAAAATCAAGACAAACAATAATAACAGGGAAAATCAATTTCTAAAACTATGTCAATATAAAGCACTAAAAAAACAACACAAACAGGAGAAAAACATGTCATATTAATTTCTGAAAAATAATTACAAAATTGCTAAAAAAAAACAATGATAAAAACTTGTAAATGAATTTAAACAAACTAAACAGAAAATTGGATGATAACTCGTGAGCACAGTTTCTAAAATGAAACAAATATAAAATGTTAAGACCTCTATTAGCAACCCAAAGCTATTTTCTGTGTCTATATGATATTTTTCAGTCCTAAGAATGTATAACTGCTTTCCACATACACTGCATATGCTGTACACGTCTATGTTATGTATTTTCTAGAGCTGTTTCCTTATATGTTGCTAACAGTTTTATAAATACAACACTCAGGCATGACTGTTGTTGGTTAATCCCATTAAATCAACACCTGACGATGTTTTTTTTTATGGACGTCAATCTAATATATGCCCTCATCGGCTTAATAATGCAAATAAACAGTTGACAGCAAGAAGTATTTCAGTATCTAGTGTTTCGTTTACCAGATAAATGTGTATCTTTAACATTTCTTCTCATATACAGTAAAAAAATAATGTTTTTTAAAGCATATTCTCTGGGAGGAGCCTGTAAAAAACAAACACAGAACATGCTATCCTTGCAGTTCCAACATGTCCGGCAGTCTGTGAACGCCTCCTGAGACGTCACTGTAATTAAGGGTTTTTAACTTGTTCTAACGCGTTTATTTAACGCTGGTTTCCACCTCAAACTAACACCTGTCAGCTCGTTATTACACCCGAACACAGGTGATCTATTACCGATCAGAGCAGCGACACCAAACACGACATATTTTATCTCCGGGACCAAACTCCAGGCCGAGTAGCCGTTAGCAACCGGCTAGCTGACGGAAAGTAGTGACAGATGAGCGGCTGCAGGCCTCCAGCGTCGATCCGCTTCAAGTGAACTGGAGCTTTTTATCACAGCCGAACATTAAAACACAGGATCTGATGGCGAATTAATCAAATTTAACGGCCTGTAAATGATCAGTCACAGTATCCGGGGTCCCCTTTGTTTACTGCTGTGATGTGACAAAGCAGTGCTGGTGTGTGTGTGTGTGTGTGTGTGTGTGGTGGGTTTGGTGAACTGAAGCCACATTTCACTTTATAGAAGTCATAATTTTAATTTAAAAAATGTTAAAATATCAGTGCTTATACAGCCGAGCCACACAGTCCATAGTGTCATTCAGCTTCCATGATGCAGGACTGAGTTACTGCATTTATTTACAGTGTGAGTCAGTGACTGCAACTTTAATTGAATGAAAACTTAATAATAAAATAAATAGTAATTTATACTCACAAATCACCATGAAACTTTTCTTGCTGATTACTTAAAAAAGACAGTAAATTTTCTTTATTACAAATGTTCTGATTATAATGTTTCAGTATGTAAGCAATGCAATATTTATCTAAAAATGCCATAATCTGTGGTAATTTCCTGAAAGGTCATTCCGCCCCGATTCCTAACAAATTTCTGTTTTTTTACCATCTTTGATTTGCTTGAATTTTTCACAGCATAAAATACGGACATTTCTAAATTTATTTGTGAAATTTTAGCTTGATAGATCAAATAATTTCTGAGATAATTTAAATAGAAATTTGCCAGTGATGCCACATAGTCAACACAGAGAGGAGGTCGGAGTGGATAAAGGGCTCGACAAAACACAAAACACCGTTTACTGTTAAGTCAGTGGTGTTTCTTTTTGTCATAATTACTATATTAAATTAACCAGATATTTCTTATTATGGGCTCCACAGTGGTGTAGTGGTTAGCACTTTCGCCTTGCAGCAAGAAGATCCCTGGTTCAAGTCCCGGCCTGAGCCTGGGATCTTTCTGCATGGAGTTTGCATGTTCTCCCTGTGCATGCGTGGGTTTTCTCCGGGCACTCCGGCTTCCTCCCACAGTCCAAAAATATGCTGAGGTTAATTGGTTACTCTAAATTGTCCGTAGGTGTGAATGTGAGTGTGATTGTCTGTCTGTATATGTAGCCCTGAGACAGACTGGTGACCTGTCCAGGGTGTCCCCTGCCTTCACCCGAGTCAGCTGGGATAGACTCCAGCACCCCCCGCGACCCTAGTGAGGATAAAGCGGTATATGGATGGATGGATTTCTCATTATAATAATA
This sequence comes from Acanthochromis polyacanthus, assembly GCF_021347895.1. Lineage (NCBI taxonomy): Eukaryota > Metazoa > Chordata > Actinopteri > Pomacentridae > Acanthochromis > Acanthochromis polyacanthus. The sequence goes on from NC_067123.1 coordinate 6,985,899, forward strand.
GCAATTACCCTTCAAAATTTGCAATTTGTATACATTTTGTAAAGTGTGATATTTAGTAAACACAATGCAATTCTATTAATAATTCAATAAGTAAAACAAGAAATGCTTCCTGAGTCACAGTTGCAGTGGGCTGACTGTGTGTTGCCAACTCCTCAGTAAGGAAAGTGGCTAGAAGTCGCTAAATGACGTCATCGCCTAATTTGCATATTTCCCAGTTTGCATGTAATTGTAATCAACGTTGTAGGAGAGAGTAATAACGTTATGGAAGAGACCAAAAAGTGAGTATAAAACACTCAAAATATTTTTTGTACTAGAGGTTAAATGCTGTGGTTTAGTTTAGTATGACAGTGAAGAAACATTTTCATTTATATCCCGCTCCGTAAGTCTGGATGGGATCTGTAGTGACTTTGCACATGCGCGATTCATTTGCCGTCTGGCTGCGGAGTGATGTCCTCTAATCAGACACTGAGACTGCTGCGGGATTACTGGACTGACAGCCTGTGCTCTGGGAGGGGGAGAAGCTCACAGCAGCACCTGCTGCTTGTTGAAAACAGTAACTGCAGAATGATCCGAGTTTTCCTATCAGAGTCTCCAAAACGGCAGAAAAAGTCGCTAGATTTGTCGCTAGTCGCTTTTGACAAAAAAAAGTTGCTAGGACGCTTTGGAAAGTCACTAGATTTAGCGAGAAAGTCGCTAAGTTGGCAACACTGCCTGCACAGAACAAAGTGTTAACCGTTCCTGTTCGGCCCCCGACCGTGGTCAGGAAGCACAGGGGACGACAGTTCTCCAGGACCGAAGTTATTGCTGTTACTTCGTGGTTAACCCCCTTCACTTCCTCAGCAGCCGTAGAGGCAAAGACACAGGAGCCCGGCCGTACTGAAGAACACTGCAGCCTTCATTGTCAATTAACAGTGGCTGAACCGTACAGTCATGCATGCTAACCCTGCAGCTACACACCTCCTCTCTCTTCCTCCCGAACATAGACTATATATATAATGGACGTAGCATCTGGCTCCAGAATTGAAGCCAACCCGGAAGTGTCAAAAACTTGCAATATCACGCCGTCCGCTAGGGTTGGCTCCAAAAAGCTTTTTCTCCATAGACCCCAATTCATTTTTGGATAAAATAAAATTTGATAGACTGATTTTCTACTGCTCAGGATTTTTTTCCCGTTAGTTTTCATGGTCAAAATGAGAGATCAGGTGGCCGATCTTAAAATAAATCAATACTGAATTTTAAATAAATCGTTAAAGTTGGCGGAGCCAGGGGGCGTGGCTATACTTGATAGACAGCAACAGAAGCCTCTGCGGTAAAATGTGGGCGGGATAAGAGAGTCCTCAGCCAATCCTGCCCCTAGTTGCTCTCTGGTCCAGCCTGTTTGATGACGCTACTTGCGTCACTGGCTCCAAAAAATCCAAAACGGCGACCAGGAAGTAGCAAAATCCGGGTTTCATTTTCTTGGCGTTGAAACCAACGGGTGACGTCATGGTTAGTTTACGCCTGCTCCCGAACCGACTGCCGTCTCTCTCGCTCGTGCTGCATTCAGGGTTGCTCAGACATCAAATGACCATTAAACAGCATGTTAAGTAATTAACTACACAGTATTGCGGCAGTAATACTAATTTAAAAGGATCATATGTAACTGTAAAACAATGACGACGACCACTTTTCTGCCCAGTGAGTAGCTTCACTTTATATTTTTGCCTATAATACTTACATGTTTTTGCTTTAGTAAAGTTTTGAATAGAAAACATTTGCTCGTAGTTGGGATACTTTAACTGAAGTATGGATCTGAATACTTCTTCCACCACTGGTTGAATGTTGTGTTCCTGAGCTCGTGTAGTTTGTTGGTGACAGACGGGTTAAAAACAGAAACAGCTGGACATTTCAGACTAACTGTAGCGTCACAGACTGAACTGGAGCAGCAGCTGGAGTCCAAACAGCAGCTCAGTTATATCAGGGAGAGCAGCTGCAGTCAGAGATCCTCATTTAATAACCAGGACTGAATGCATCACATTTTCATGAGAGACGCAACATTTCTGCTTCATTAGTCTGTTAAAGTGACTGAAAGAGCCACTACATGATATTTATCAAACAAACAAGACTGGAGAGTCAGTATCGATATTATTAATATCAATATTTTACTACTTAGATTGTTAATTTTAAGTATTTGTCTGCTTTTCACACGGCATACACTGCCTGCAGTTCAGCCGAGAAGTGCCAGATTTTTTTGTCACATGACTGCAGATCACAGCTGAGTCACTAATAATAATCAGTTTAGTTTATTTTGGACATTTTATTTTAATAGAAACAAGTGCAAATTTGATTCACTGATTGATACGGATATCACTTACTGCACATTCCACCTACTTATGTGCAGTAACTGACACCTCATCTTAAATATTGTCTTATTTTTAAAAAAAAGTGTCTATATAATGTTCTCTGCAATTTTGCACTGTGTTTTGCCTTGATTTGGAGAATTTTGCCAATACAACCGGATATGACACATGATATGTACTAAGATCTTAGAAAAGATAAAAATCCCACATTTTTTTTCTATTTTCACACTTGCTGACTTTGGTAAATGGTGTAATTTTGACAATTAAAAAAAATTATAATATCCCTTTCTAAAACATAAGCAGGTTTTAGAGTTTGCACAGGTGTTTTCTGAATGATGAGGCTGTTTTTTTTTTCTGTTTTTCCAGCTGCTGAAGACTCTCAAAAGACTGGGGGAACTTCCCATGACTGTGGACATTCTGGTGGTAAGATTCATTAATTTGTTACTGTCACAAACTGGAAGGAAGAAAAAGTGAAAGGAGTGAAATTATTCAAGCTGCAGCGACTGAAGCGACGTCAAACACCAAAAATTCAAAATACAATGTATTGACTTTGAATGTTGTAACTTCAAATTGAAAAGTAATTCTGCAAAAACAGGAAACAAAACGCATGGCGGTTCTCACACAAAGAAAGTGTGACTGTTAAACTGTCTTCATAGTTCAGCCTCTGATCCGATAAACGCTGTAAACACTAGAAAAGCTGCTCCAGATGAAATAGAAACACCCAATCAAATTTAAAATCCCCTTATAACTTATTGATTATAGGTCCATATAGGATGAAGCCTGGGTCTGGACCATTTGGTGACTTTGGTTCTAGTATGTAGTGGATTAAACGCAGCTGGAATTAGAATAGGAATCGTTTCAGCCCTGAACAGAATACAACACACGACATGTTTCAGACCAATCCGATCAGTCGACTGAAGCTGCCAGAGAAACGACAGCAGATGTAAAAGTGAAACGAACGCTAAATGTCAGACTCATGTGCTGTTGGTTCTCTGGTTCTCTGACAGGAAACTGGAGTCGGAAAGACTGTGAACTCTTTCAGGAAACACGAAGCAGCTGGAGAGGTGGCCAAAAGCCTCGTAGCCAAATGGAAGAAACTGGTTCCTCAGTCTGCAGACAGGTACGTTCTGCCTCGACATGCAGGAGTTTATTTTCTGTTCCTGCAGTGATCTCATGAAATGTTCCACAGCAGAGGATCCAAACCTTTAAACTGGGAAAGTCTAAAATAAAGTCTAAGGTGTCTTCTTGAACAAATAGGTGGAAAATATCTCATCATTTTAAAAAAACCAAACCTTTATTTCAGTCACTTTCACCCTGAGGCAGAGTCCTGTTTCTCTGCATGTTCACTTCAGCCGTACTGCAGATTTATTGTTTTAAATGATGATAGAATAAGACAAAAAGCAGCTGCATCAAACTCCAGCAAATACTTCAGTTATAGCACAAATTAATTTTAGGTTTCAGGTTTACAAGTTCTGCTCACAGCTTGCTGTGTGTTTGCTAATATTTTTTTTCTCCGATTTTGCAGCCTTGCAAGAAAATAAATAGACAATAAAAAGAGATAATCAGAATAAAATAGCATGAAACAGGTTAAATTATTGGTTAAAATCAGTCCCAAGATGAATATTTTCAGAGTATTTTTGAAGTAAGAAGAAGCTAAACTCTCCATAATTGAACAAAAGCAAATATATCTGCAAATATACATATATTTTTGTGCTTCTTTATACTGTTTTTATTGAGCCAAGGAAGAATGTACTCACAGAGTGTTATGCCAATACTCATTTTCATTAATATGAGGAATTGGGAAGTTAATATTTACATTAAGATAAATACAATAAAATAAAATAATAATACAGATTAACAAAGCAAGGATTATTGTGTTTATTCTAAATAAAAGAAATATAAAAATAAGTTCCCTATTCTGTAGCACGCACATGGTACAAGATAGCAGTAAACAGGATAAAAACTTAAAATCAATTTGTCAAACACGATAAAATAAATATAAACTGCTAAAAATACGGAGAGAAAACTGGACAGCAACTTGTGAGACGAAATTTTAACTGAAACAAGTCTTGGAACATGAATTTAATGACTGAAAATCCAAAATAAATGCTGAAATTCTTCATGCTCAGCACTTGAAGAAAACAAAAAATGTAAATTCTTTGGTTTTATTAACAAGTAAAATCCTTCATGAATTCCTGATGTGTGACGAGTGTTTGCAGAATAATTGGACTCCCTGCTCAAACTTCTCTTATCTCTGTGGATTTAGCGAGATCCAGGATGCTGTGATGTCACTGTTTCAGGTGAACACACCTGTTCATGCTGCCGACCGAACACATCATAATATAAAACCTGTTTAAAGACCCGTCGTCTTTTAGCAGCTCATAGTTCAAACTACATTTACTCAAGTAGAGTTTGGAAGTACTTTGTTTGAGTGGTACCACTTTTTTGATGCATTATTCTTCTCTTTCACTAAATTTAAGAAGAAAATATTAGTTTTTATTGCTCTATATTTATTAGTTTCATTATGGATTAAGATTTTATTTCAAATATTCCATAGTAAACACAAGTAAAGCAGAAATCATTAGTTAATTAACAGAAAATTGTTTGGAAACATTTTCTTTTGTTTCTTTTTTTGCAATATATTTCTTTATTTTCATGAGATGAAATATAAAATAACTACATGTGACGTCCTGATGAGGTTTTTTTCCCCACAATCATTTGATATTTAGTGTCTTTTGAATTCCAATCCGACACCATTTTTCTAGATCAATGAAAAGATAATTTACAGATTTTTCTTGCTAAATATTATATCTAGTAAAATCACAGAATTCCACCATTTTTTATGTATTATTTAAAACACCTCTGCAGACAAATTTTTATTTTTTTCTGGGGTTTGTTTATTTTTTTTTACAGAGTACAGTCTGTATTCAGCTTATTTTGCATTTGATATTTCTGATGTTTGATTTTATTCCTTCTTTTCCTGAATAACTGTCCATACTTCACAGACATCAGTCTAAACTGAGTGTCAAACTCATGTAAATTCAGGCCCATATTCAGCCCAATTTCATCTGAAGTGACCCGGACCAGTAAAATCACAGCATAGTAACCTATAAATGCAGACAGCTCCAAATATTTCCTTTGTTTTAGTGCAAAAAAAAATGCATTCTGAAAATGTTCACAGTTAATGAATCATCTTTTTGCAAAACACCAAGAACAGCCTGAAATTCCTGGAAGAAAATAAATTAAATTTCCACAACATCAGCATCACTGGCTGATGTTGACATGAATTGGACTCGTATCGAATCACCCCAAACCAAAACATTTGCACAGAAGTTTGTCTTTGCACTTTTTAAAATCATTTCTCAAACCACTTTATATTGTGTTGTTTACAGTGTGTCTGTACTGTACATACTCATTTTCATTTCATTTCTTATCCTTGTGCATACTGTTAATGTTATTACTGTTTTATTATTATGATTATTACTGTGTTTATTAGCTAAAAAAGGATTATCTTATCTTAACATTATGCCTCAGTTATCATTTACACATTACAACCTTCAGATCACAAAGTGTCTACAAAGGCACACAACATTCAGTCACAAATATCTGAAACTCAACGATGTAGTATTTTACTTTATGATCAAAATAACTTGTCAAGATCTAGAAATTATTTCAAATTTCCATTCATTTCCACATCTGTGTAGTAATCCTGAAGACCACACAAACTAAATGGGAACTATAAATACAGAAGGTTAAGTTATCCCTCTGTCTTGTAAATATATTGAATTTATACATAAAAAAATACTTAAAAGTTGTGACGGTACAGTGGACAAAGTTAAAATAGCATTTAATTTTATTTAAAAATTGCATTTAGTGTCATCTCTGTAATTTTTACACTTTGCAAAGTCGTCCTGCTGGATTGGACCCTCTGGTTGGCCGGTTTTGGCTCACAGGCTGAGAGTTTGACACCCCTGTTCTAGATAATACACAGTTCAAGTATATTAAAGTTATTAAAATCAATCTACTGTGTATACTTGACAACCGAAGAGCTCTGCAATGCATTGAAGAAAATTGCTCTTTAAAGATTCCACTTAAAAACCGTTTATAGAGAGTTTCTACTTTTTGTTTTTATTTCGTTTTTCTAGATTTAGGCTGTTGGTTTGAGGTTTTTCTGGCAAACCAAACCAAGTGTTTAATGTAAATAAGACTGATGTATAATGAGGATAATTGTCTTAAATATCTGTAAAATAATGACATGACATCACTGCATGAGTAACTATTATCACACTTGAACTTATTTTATCTTATCCAGGTTGTTTTCTCTTAACTAGATACTTGCTTGTGATGCATCTACTCAGATTTTGTTGTCGAGTAATAATAAGAGAAGGATGTGAGGAAATATCAGAATAAAAATTTTTTTGTTGCCCATTTTTACGCACGAGGAATTTGATGTGTTGATTTGATGCATCACAGTAAACACTAAGTAGAGAATTTTTAAAGAAAGATGGGAAGATTTTTTTTTAAAAAATCAAGTTTTGCCAGACAAGTAAGCAGAAAGTTTAGCAAATGCAGGAATTTTTAATTAATTAAAAAGTAATACAATTACTTATGATGTGCAGGAATGTGCAAATTATTCACCTTTACATAAACAAGCACCATGAAAACCACCATGAGAGATGAGCATTTCTGTTTTTTTGCATATGTTTTTCTTTTTACTCCACTGTGGGGTTCTGCTCATGTAAAGATATTTACATCAAAGTGGATTTCTGTTCCGTCCTCCTCAGACCCAACAGTCACGCCAAAGAAGCCTCCAGGCCACATGTTCACTCTCGTGGCCACGAAGGAGGAGGAGGAGGACACCGACGTCCCCGAGAACCTTCACCTGAAGAAGAGGAGCGCTCCTACATGGAGGAGGAGGAGGAGGAAGAGGAGGAGAGGGGCTACCACACCAACTACTCTCCTTCTCCTCCTCCACACGACCAGTACGTCTCCCCACAGCCAGGAGGTTACCAGTCCGACGAATACGAGAGCCCCGAGCCCAGCCCTCCTCCTCCTCCACCTCCTCCTCCTCGTAAAGAAGTCCGCCACGTTAAACCCAACAAGGAGCCCAGCAGGAACCACCACAGCGACCGGAGCCGAGAGGAGGAGCGGCGGCAGCGTCAGAGCGGCAGCGACGGGAAGAAACGCAGCAGCGACAAAGAAAGGCAGCAGAGTCCAGGACCGAAGGCCTCCAAGCACGGCAGGAAGTCGAGCACACAGGACGGACGGAGGGAGGAGAAGAAGAAGACGGCAGACGATGGTGAGTGGACGATCACAGTGACGCTTTTTATAGAAAATAATCCTAATAAAGCTTTTCTTATTTGTGGTTTAACCCTCCTGTTGTCCTTATTTACGGAACCAAAAAATATTGTTCCTTTCTCTGAAAAAAATCCAAAAATTCTGCAAAAAAAATCCACAAATTTATAAACAAAAAATTGCAAAATCTTCGGAAATAAAATTCCAAAAATTACTTAAAAGTTTCCCTTAAAAGTTTTTTTTTTTTAAATCCCCAAATTTGGCAAGAAATAAAAATAAATAAATAAAAATTGTAAATATTTTCAAAAAATTAATAAAAATCTTCCAGAAAAAATCCTAAAAATATCTAAAGTTGTATCAGTAAAACTTCTGTTTTCTTTAAAAGCCTTCAGAAAAATATAGCCAAAATCCTCAAAATTTTTTTCCGAATGTTTTTGAAGAAACATTTTTTTAACATTTCTTTATTGTCCATCAAAAAATGTTGAAAATGTGGAAGTTTTCACTGTAAAAACAAATATTTTTTCCACTTTTTTAAACTTTAAAACAGGTCAGTTTGACCCGCAGGACGACAGGAGGGTTAAACAAATATGTGAGTTTGAACCACATCTTTTTAAATATTTAAATAACTAATACTAAATGATGTATTTTAGTATCACAGAAGTACCCACAGGTGTTACCAACATGTAAACAATGACGACTCCACATGCTTTAGATATTTTATTACTTATAGTTTTCCATCGGTGTCTCCTCTCTGCTTTGTTCAACTGAAAAAATTCAGAGTTTTTGTCTCTTGGCTGTTGGTCACAGATGACTAAGTCGAGGCTTCTCAGTTGCACCGAGGAGCCCAGAATTTTATGTTTTATTTTTTTTACAGGATCTTTTTATATTTGGTGAAATAATCAACGAGAAGTGAAGAAAAATTATATTTTAATCGAACGCTCCACAGAGGTGTGAGTTTAAACCACATTTTTCATCCCTTTTAGAAAAAGTCTCAAAGTCCTCCTAACTTATTTTCAAATATTAATAAATGATATATAATAATGGATATAAAAGATATATATAAATAAAAAATAAATGTATATTTTTAAACATGATGATTCTTACACATAAATAGAGCATAGGGCCAATCACTCATACATCTAAGAGTTAAGGAAATGAAGTACAAAATAAATATCCAAAATATACCAAGATATACATAAGTACTAAATACAAAAAACATTCATGCACATGCCAGAATCTCACAGAATCTTACATAAATGTAGATATTGACATAAATATTAATATTGGACAGATTTACTTCTGTCCCATGCTTAACAAAAACCATGTAAACACGTTACATTTGGACAGAAAGTTATAAGAATGCTTAAATAAAACTCATTAATTGACTCTTTAAATCTCTACATGATGTGATTCTGGTTAGAAAGGGTTTATTACTTCGTAAAAGGTGCTGTTATGTTACTTAGATCAGTTTATTAACGTGTTAAACTCAAGCCTCTGGTTTCACAGCTTCACTATAAAACACTTAAAAAACAGAAGCCAAGCTGATGATTATGTAATCGTTGCAGCTCCGTGCACCAGAAAACCTTTCTCTACTTTATCAGCATTGATCACTAACTGCGACCACAACAGAGAGAAACTTCCCAGCCAGATAACTGAGAGACGTCAGCTTCAGTGCTGAGAAACCGACAAACACAAACTGGTCTCCTAGCAACACTGGCTGCTGCCTCTGAATCATTATTCTTTTAAATTTGTAAAAAAAAAAAAAAAAAAAAAAAGAGAGACATGCAGCATAAAGTGATTTTGATTAAATATAATTTTCAGCTTAGATTTGGTTCTTTTTCTGGACAGAATCACACGACACAGATGAGTAGTTCAAAGACTGTTGGAAATGCAACAATTATGTCCGTTTTTAAAATTTACGGCTCTGATCACTGGTCAACAACAAAAAAATTGTCTGAGGTTTTAAAGCTGTTTTAAGATAATTTTGGGGTGCAGAATTCAAATATAACATTAGTTTTGCTCCATCAGGTCAACTTTTTTAACTATGACCATTTGTTGTTTTTCACCTTTTCTTTATATATACGCGTATGATTGCTTTATTGTTTACGCAGCTACAACTTACAATCACTATATTTTTGGTGTATATCTCTATCGTATATTGTTTTGGATGATACCCAGTTTTTGTTTCTTGAAATATCTTCAGTAAATTATTTTTATTCTTTGCACATTGCAAAGCATGTACTGAGTATCTGCATCAATGGACAAAGGGCAAGAAGAGTTGTCTAAAGTTTGGAGTTCCCATGGTTTGGAGAGAACCAGCAAACCATGTCATTGACTGTTACTTCTGTGCTGTAGATGTAACTGGGATTAACAGAAAGAACAGGGGCAGCCTTACATATCCTGATCTTCAATCAGCACGTCGTCCTGTAGCTCACTGTGATGAAATCCCAGTACCTGTCTTTGGAGAGCTTCCAGATATTAGTGAGGGAGATTCCTCTAGTGACCATGAAGATCAAGAGGATCAGGTGATTCTTGATGATGATGCTCCACATCCTTTCACACAAATAGAGCTAAATGATCTAGTTCGTGATCTAAGCTTTTGGCTTCCCAACTGAAGGAAAAGAACCTTCTTGCAGACAGTACTCGCATAACATTTTACAGAAACAGACACCAGGAATACCTCTGTTTTTTCTCTGAGGAGAATGATTTGGTGCATTGTTCAGACATTGCGGGTCTCCTGCACAAGCCAGGGGTGCCAAAGTGTGACCCCACAGATTGGAGACTGTTCATTGATAGCAGTAAGTGATCCCTCAAATGTCCGTCCATCCATCCTCTATACACCGCTTTATCCTCATTAGGGTCGCTGGAGTCTATCCCAGCTGACTTGAGCGCAGACAGGGGACACCCTGGACAGGTCACCAGTCTGTCACAGGGCTACATATACAGACAAACAGTCACACTCACACCTACGGACAATTTAGAGTGATCAATTAACCTCAGCATATTTTTGGACTGTGGGAGGAAGCGGGAGTACCCAGAGAAAACCCACGCATGCTCAGGGAGAACATGCAAACTCCATGCAGAAAGATCCCAGGCCCACCCCGGGATTCGAACCAGGGATCTTCTCGCTGCAAGGCGAAAGTGCTAACCACTACACCACTGTGCAGCCCTCACTCAAATGTGTATTTTGTAATAATAAAGCATTCTTAGATAAGAAGTATTGGCATAACTCAGCCGTTAATTCCACAGAGGTGTGTTTGATTTGGGCAAAAAATTAGATTTTCAACCAATCTGTATAGCTTCAAAACCTGACCTGATAGAGTAAAACGGATGTCATTTTTGGATTAAGCGCTACTTAATCCTCCTAAGTCAGTTAAAAAACTCTAGACAATTTTTCAAAAAAATTTTTTTGTTACCCAGTGTGGTGCACTTGTGGTTATTTTGTTTTAAAACAGGTTGAACCAAATGAACATTAACGTTTTTCAGCAAAAAATTAAAAATATTAACTTAAATACAGCAGTTTTATATGTTGCTAAAATCATTCTCAACAAAAAAAACTCATTAAATCCAAAAAGATGCCAAGTTAATTATGTAATAATAGAACAATACAATAATAGTAAATGTATAACTTAAATGTTTTATTTTTTTTCCGTACTTGTCTTAGGTTATTCATGGCAATTATAAGGAAATGTCGCAATTTTCAGCTAAGATTTGGTGAATTTTCTACCTGGAACCACACGACACAGTTTTTTTTCTTTTTTTTTTTGCAGTTTCTGGCTGTCATAATTGGAGTAATTTTGGTAATTTTGTTTTAAAGATAAACTGCTTGTTAAACCCACCTGTGAGTTTTGGGATTCTGCGAGTTGAACTACATGAAAGTTAACATTTTTAAGCTAAAAATGTAAAATATTAGCTTAAATTTTGTAATTTTCTTTGTCACATATGTTGCTAAAATCATTCTTGAATCAAAAAATCTCATTAAATCTCAAAAGATGCCACTTTATTAATGTTTTTTTCAAAAACTGAAACAGGGCTGGATTCAACATGCACAGCACAGGTGTCAGCAATAATGGAAAAAAAATAATTTATTTCCATACTTGTGTATATTTTTGTCAACACTGAGTTATTAAAGGATTTGTGATTGCAACAAGAAGCACAGAATCTGGTGCAAATACTTCATTAATAGAAATTTCTAATTTAAAAAGACCCTTGAAATACAACAATTTTAAAGAAATGTCACAATTTTAAGCTTAGATTTGGTGAGTTTTTCCAGACAGAATCACGGAACGCAGATGATTAGTTCAAAGACTGTTGGAAAGTTGGAAGTACAGCAGTTATTTCTGTTTTTACAGTTTTAGGCTCTGATAAATGGTGAAATTTTGGTGATTTTTAAAAAACTAACATGCTAAATCCTGCTTATGGGTTTCAGGGTTCAGAGGGTTAAACTAAATTACTATTTTCCTACAAAGATTGACGCTTTTCTTTGCCAAATGTGTTGCTAAAGTTGGTAACAGAAGAAGAATCATTACAACTTGTGATCTCTGTATAATTTCAGGTTCAAGTCGATCTATAAGTATTTGTTTGCGTCACTTGTTTAACTGATTTAAAGGAAATTAAAGCATATAATAAATCCTAATTTTCTCATCTTTCACCGCTTATTCCAACCTTCCCGTCTCCGTTTCCAGGGCGACCGCGAGCGCCGAAGGACTCTCCGCCTAAGGAGGAGGATGAGGACTTCGAGACGCCCACCATGTCCTTCGAGTCCTTCCTCACGTACGACGCCCCGACGTCCGTCAAGAAGAAGAAGAAGCCGCTGCCGACGTCGTCTTCGTCTCACAGTCGACCGTCTCACTCCTCCGCTTCCACGTCATCTTCACATCGCACCCGAACGCCTCCGCCAGCGTCCTCTTCGTCCTCGTCTTCCTCTTCTTCCAAAGTGAACAAGGCCAACGGCGCTCAGAGCTCCAAGAGGCCACATTCAAGCTCCAGCTCATCAGCAGCACCGACACCGGAAAAACGCAGAAGGGTGAGAGTCAGTGCATGCAACACGATTTCTGTTCAGTAAACAGGAATTAGTCTGCCAATAAACAGTGTAGATTTAGTTTTTAGGCTGTGAAAAGTTCAGTTTTAACCCTGGAGTGAGCAGTTTATTGAAATAATTTTAACTCATGAGCTTTTTCTGACAGTTTGTTAAGAAATGATATGAGTAAAATGAAGCAATTTTAATGAAATATCGCAATTTTCAGCTTGAATTTGTTTCTTTTTCTGCACTGAAACCACACGACAGATTAGTTCAACAAATAGTCTAGATTTTGTTTTGGGCTGTGAAAAGTTCATTTTTATACCCTGGAGTGAGCAGTTTGATGTAATAATCTACATTTATTAGCATTTTCTGGCAGTTTTTTTTCACAAAATACATCAATTTTGATGAAAAATCACAATTTTCGACTCACATTTGGTTCACAGCACAGATGATTAGTTATACAAATAGTCTAGATTTTATTTTTAGAATGTGGAAAATTTGATTTTAAATCCTGGAGTGAGCAGTTTGATAAAATAATCTTACCTCATGAGCTTTTTCTGGCATTTTTTAAAATAGAAATCAGACATGTAAAATGCAACAATTTTGATGAAATATCACAACTTTCAGCTAGAAAATTATTTCTGCAAAAAATCAAGATTTTTTTTAGGGTGTGAAAAGTTCAGTTTTTAGCAGTTTCATAAAATAATCTACACTTGTGAGCTTTTTCTGGCAGTTTTTGAAAGAATTACATATGTAAAGCAAAATAAATTTTGCTGAAATCTCACCATTTTAGTTTAACCCCTGAAGCTTCAGTGTACCGCCGGCGGTACACCTACTAATTTGCATAGGAATTTCAAGAATGTCCGACGGCTGCAAACACGATTATACAAACACTATACGCCGATGGAAAGCTTAGATTCTCATGAATCCGCCGGTATAAACCACTTTCAGATGTGATTACTACAGCGGGTGAGAAAAACACATTTGTCCGACAAAAACAAATATTCATCCATCCGTTCTCTATACACGGCTTCAACGCACACAGCGCGACTCACATTTCCGGGTTCATTATTACACACAAAAAAAAAAGATTCCACAAAAAACGGCCATAATCCAACTTTTTACATCCAGATGACACAAGCCAGTAAACTATTTTATCCAAAACATGTCCTGAAGTCGGTATAAAATCCCCGAATCGGTCATTTTCAAGGAAATGCACCTCGCGATGCCCGTCCAATATTCCCTGTATTTTTCGTAATTTTTTTTATTTAAAAATAGAATACCGGTATTAGCGATTTTTTGTACTGAAAACGGCTGGAATTGGCTGAAGCTTAAAGGGTTAACTCAACTTTTCTGGAACTTTCAATTATGTCAAATAAAGTTAGCTCAGGCCTTCACTGTGTAGAATTTGAAAAAAACTTTAATTGTTTAAACAGTTCATTTAGTCTATACAAAGTCAGAAAAATGTGAATAAGTGCAAAGTCATTGAAATCGTAAACATAATGAGTGTATTTTTGGCCTTGAAGAAGCTGCAGTGATTATTAACGTCAATCTGAAAGTTCTTGAAGGTCTTTACGGAGCCTAGACTCTGCCAGCTTTTATTTTGTAGAATGGTTTCTGTTTCCTAGCAACAGCAGCTCTGTCCTCAGTCATTGTGGTGCAGAGAAAAGCAGTGACCTTGCAGATATCAAAGGCTACTTCAGGTTTAGAGGCTCTTTTGTTGTTTTTCTTCACTTGTATAACAAACGTAAACACAACCAGCTCGAATCATTTCTCAGAAAAAGCTCTGTTTTTGATTCACAGCTCAGTCAGTCCTGCCGTTACCGTGGCTACACTCTTTGTATATATATTCATTATTGTTGACCACAGTATGAAGCTGTTTGGTTCTTTGGGTGTTGATTGTAGTTTGTTGTTGTTGCAGGTTGTTGAAGCCGTTCCGACTCTTCCTGAAATCCCTCTGCCTGCGATTCAGCCCAACTACAGACCGCTGCCCTCCATCGACGTCACGCCGCTTTCTCCCCAGAGACGCAAAGGTAAGACCCTCAACTCAAAGTCAGAATTCACGTGTTTTTGCTCAAGTATCTCATGATGATAGAAAGGGATGTTCCACAGCTAAACTTAACGTCACACACAAACTTCAGCCTGGTTAGTTTTTGTAATTTTCTCGCCGTGCAGCAGCTTCAATCAGATTCTTGCATGCTGAGACTCATCTGAAGTTTCAGGTTTCACATTCATGCAAACCGTGATCTGGTTCTAATTTTCTCGCTGGTGTCAGCAGATCTGCCTCCAGGCTCGATCGTACATCACGCTGCCACCCTTTCACTCTCTTCCTGCTTTACTTTCAGTCCCCGTCTACAACGATGAGGAGGACGCCGGCTTCACGGGGAAACGGTTCAACTCCAAGATGGTGGTTTACTCTGGATCCAAGACCTCCTACCTGCCCAGGATGATGACTCTGTACGAGCAGTGCATCCGTGTGCTGCAGAACAACATCGATTGTGAGTGGAGCCAGACCGTTAGCAAACAAAGCTGCAGAACTTTACCCGAGCCTTCCTGTAGGTGGCAGTAGAGCGATCGGAGACGCCTCCAGTACAAGTATGCCGTAGAATTAGCACAAATGTACACTCACCTGCCACTTTACTAGGTACACCTGTTCAGTTACTTGTTAACACAAATAGCTAATCAGCCAATCACTTGGCCAAGAATGGTCCAAAAAAAGAAAATATCCAATGAGTCATACGGGCAAAAATGTGTTGTTGATGTGAGAGATCAGAGGAAAATGGGTAGACTGGTTGGAGATCAAAATACCACTGGTTACAACCAAGAAATGCAGAATACCATCTCTGAAGCATAATAACCTTGAAGAAGATGTTCTACAGCAGCAGAAGACCACACCGGGTGTCACTCCTGTCAGCTAAGAACAAGAAACTGAAGCTACAAAAATGATAGAAGATGGGAAAAACGTTTCCTGGTCTGATGAGTCTCCGTTTCAGCTGCGACATTCAGACGATCAGAATTTGGAGTCAACATAAATGCATATATTCAAAAATTATAAACTTTAGACAGAAAAACAACAAAAAGAGATTGAAAATGACATAAACTGAGAGAAAAAAACAACGAAAAGAGAACGAAAATCATAAAAAAAATTACACAAAAAAGCAAGAAAAAGATTGAAAATGACAAAAGTTGAGACAAAAACAGCAAAAAGAGACAGAAAAGGACAAAAAAGCAGCACAGAGATCAAAAATGACAAAAAAAGAGATAGAAAAAGTGATTGAAAAAGACAAAAATGAGACAAGAAACAGCAAAAAGAGACTGAAAATGACAGAATAAACAACAAACAGATCGAAAATGACAAAAAATTTAACCAAAAACCAGTATCAAGATTGAAAATGATTAACAAAATGAAAAAGCAATGAAAAGGGACTGAAAATGACAAAAAAAAATGAGACCAAAAAAGCAAAAAAGAGATTTACATTGACAAAAATTGAGATAAAAAAACAACAAATAAAGATTGAAAATGGCAAAAAATGAGCCAAACTACAAAAAGGTTAAAATACCAAAATAAAATAAATGACAACAAAAAGAGATTAAAAAATGACAAAAACTAAGATAAAAAAACTACAAAAATAGATTGAAAATGCAAAACAAATCCACAAAAAACAACAACAAGGTTGAAAAAGTAAAGAAATGAGCCAAAAAACAACAAAAAGAGACTGAAAATGGCCAAACAAATCAGATATAGACAGCATAAAGCATGGATCCATCCTGCCTTGTGTCAACAGTTCAGGCTGCTGGTGGTCTAATGGTGTGGGGGATATTTTCTTAGTACCAACTGCTCCTGGTTTAAACTCCACAGCCTACCTGAGTGTTGTTGCTGACCATGGCCATCCCTTTAGGACCACAGTGGACCACCTTCTGATGCTTCTTGCAGCAGATTAATGCTCCACGTCACAAAGCTCACATCATCTCCAACTGGTTTCTGGAACATGACAATGAGTTCTCTGTACTCCAATGTCCTCCACAGTCACCAGATCTCATTCCAGTAGAACCTTTGGGATGTGATGGAACGGGAGTTTTGATCATAAACGTGCAGCCAACAAATCAGCTGTCATGTCATTATGGACCAAAATCTCTGAGGATTGTTGTTGAAAGAATGACACCAAGAATTTAGGCATTGAGGCAGAAAAAGAGGGTCCAACCTTATACTAGGTGTTCCTAATAAAGTGGCCAGTGAGTGTATATTAACTCCACTCAGTAATATCAAATGATTAAGTTTGTTTGTTGTATGATCCTTGCATTTCCGCTCCTGCTGACCTTTAGATTTCAGGCATTTCATTGGTTTATTGTCTGGATTCACCACCGTGGGATCAAACTAACATTCAGAGTCTCAGCAGTTAATTTGGACTTCTCTGTGTTTCCTGCCTGAACTCCACCTGCCTGTTATCTCAAGGTGGTGAAAACAAGCACAAACTGCTGCCTCTTTGTTCTTCCAGCCATCGCCGAGGTGGGAGGAGTTCCGTTTGAGATCCTGGAACCGGTTCTGGAGCGATGTACTCCAGAGCAGCTGTACCGCATCGAGCAGAGCAACCAGGTAACATGTTAAACTTCAAGCTAGGGATCTCTGAAAAACATTATTTTATACTCCTGATATGATCCAAGTGACCGAGTATTTATTATCAGCTGATCGAGTCTTGTAGATCAGCTGTAGTACCTGGTTGTTCCAGCAGGTGGAGCCTCTTTCTGTTTAATGCTGTAGAGACCAGAGGAAGCAGGCAGGTCTGTGCTGGCAGTTTAACTTGTAAAGGTACACCATGACAAAGACTTCTCTGAGGCTTAATGACCTCCGAGCAGCGCATAAGTGTTTAATCAAGATGGAATAAATTAGGACGGCGTTTTATCATAATTGCAGTTTTCAAGAAAAAATATTGTCATTCTCAGTGATTGAAGTCTTAAATAGATTGCAAAGTCCTGAATTTGCATCCCCAAAAATGAATTCTCTGAGTTTAAAGTCACAAAGTTATGAGAAGAAAGCTTAGAAATGTATATTTTTTTGGCCTGTGGCAAACATGGCTTCCATTGCAAAATTTAAGTAACCTCATCACACCAAAGATGCAATAAGAACATTACATTTTTTTTTGATTAAAAACATACCACCTTTCAGAGCTTTTTTTCTCGTAAATCCTATAAATGAATGACTTTAAATTCTGACTAAATTCTTAATTTTTTTTCAAACCTACAGTGTCCCTAATAAGGCTTCATGCTTTCCAGGCGTTGGAAAACCATTTTTGACTCCCATCTCGTCCCAGTTCAAAAGATTTCATTCATTGGTTGATTTTGTCATTAAAAAGCCAATTCCAGGCCTTCAATTTCTAATATTTAATGAGTAAAGAATATACCAATGTTCAGCTGTGTTCGCCATAGCAAATCAATGAAGATGGTCTTTTTTTCCACGATTAAAAAGTCAGCGGATGGGGTGTTGATATTTAGACTGATATCTTTAAGCTGAGAACATTGATTGTTTCATTAATAATCACAAAACATTTTATTTAATGGTGCCTTCATGGCGCTCAAGAACACCTTAAATCACAAACAATCTGTAGTAAGTCAAGCAAAGGCAAACGGCAGCGATTCTTTTTATCTCTCTTTTATCTGTTTGATGAATGTTTGAAGTTTTGCCGATACCATCTGACTACAGGCTTTGCAGTCGATCCTAACGATGTCTTTCCATGTTGGGAGGAATCATGTACCAACAGACGTGTGCTTGTTTTATTTATCTACATTTTCTCTTCCTCCCCTCCACCTCCAGTGTTTCATCGAGGATTCAGACGAGCTGTGGACGCGTCACTGTAAGCGCGACTTCAAGCGAGAGTCTCCTCAGGAGTACGAGTCGTGGAGGGAAATGTACCTGAGGCTGCACGACGAGCGAGAGGAGCGACTGAGGATGTTGACTCAGAACATCACGTCTGCTCACGCCAACAAACCCAAAGGTAAGAGAAGCTCCACAGGGCCGGGAAAAAGTATTTACCCCCTTCTCAACTTCTTATTTCTTTGAATGTTTCCTCCACTTTAACGTTTAAGACAAAGATAAGACAAGATTAGACAAAGATAACCAAAGTAACCACAAAATGCAGCTTTTAAATGATGATTTAATGTTTTAAGGGGAAAAGCTATTCAAACCTGCCTGGCCCTGTGTGAAAAAGTAATTGCCCCTCTTATTAAATTGACTTCTGAATAGCTTTAAAAAAAGAATAAATTAAGGTTTTCGAGTGGCCTCGACAAAATCCGGACCTGAATGCGATTGAAATGTTGAAGCTTTGACCTTAAAAAGGCCGTTGATGCTGGAAAACCCTCCAGTGTTTCTGAATTAAAACTATTCTGAAGAGGAGTGGGGCAAAATATCCCCACAGAGATGTGAAAGACTCATTGGCAGTTTTAGAAAACACTTGATTTCAGTTGTTGCTGCTGAGGGTGGCCCAACCAGTTCAGGGGGCAATTACTTTTTACATAGGGTCAGGTGGCTTTGAATTTTCCTTAAATAAAATCATCATTTAAAAACTACATTTTGTGTTTACTTATCTTTGGCTGATATTTACATTTGTTTGATGGTTTCCAACATTAAAGAGGGAAAACATGCAAAAAAAAACTAAGAATTTAAAAAGGGGGCAAATACTTCTTCACTGCGCTGTACACTTAAAGCTGCGGAGTCCGGAGTTTCCGTTTGTTTTCAATTTATGTATCATTTTTTAACAAAGCTTAAATGTGTTAGTCTAGTTCGATACTATAATATAATATTAGTATGACGCGATATGAAAATTTATTCCTGAGCTCCGCCTTCCTCTCATAGACCCCCATGTTATTCCAAAAAGCGCCGGTCGCTGCCGACCAATCAAGTTCGAGCTTCAGCTTTGTCATGCTGTCAATCAACGGTTACGCGCACAGCAAGCAAGCCCATGCAGAGGTGGGCGAGCTACGCACTACGCAACCGCGCGCACATTTGTTTTGCTTGTGGAGGAGAGAGCATCAGGGATCAGCAACTTCCAGAAAAGTTACCAATCCCACGGCTTGTCAGGCCAAGAGACTGCAGGACGTTTTTTGGCTCGGGGTGCTCGCGTCGCTCCCCGACCACGGCCTCCATAGCCCGCCTGACGGCTTCGTTTAGATGCCCGACCTCTGGAGGAAGATGTTGGGGCGTCTGGGACATACTCTTCATCAGAGGAGTCATGCAATTCTGAACTCTAGATAGAAATAAATAAACAATGTAACACATATACAACGTCATCGAGAGGGATACACGAGTGTAATCACATATTGAAACTTTACTCGTTCGTCCTAGCAGATTCATGTTATTTTGGTATTAGGACAAGTTAGACTCAATACAGTATTCTAACGTAATTCCTTTATTATTTACTAAATGTACTAAATGTAGAAGAGTGGAAAACAGCAAAACAGGCAAGATGCTGCAGCACTCCGGGCACTTCTGTCATGTACTGCGCGCGTGCACAAATAAAGGGGCGAAATCAGAGGGAGGGAGGGACCAACAGTGTTTTGGGAGACGCTGCGATTCAAACTCCGGACAGCAGCTTTAAAGCAGAAAACTGAACTTTATTTCCTACAGATTGATGGAGGATGTTTGTTTAATGTCGCTGAGTGTTGTTTCCTCCGACAGGACGGCAGGTTAAGATGGCGTACGTAAACTCTGTTGCCAAGCCGCCACGTGACGTTCGCCGCCGACAAGAGAGGTTTGGTACCACCAGCGGTACATCAACAGCCTCCTCCACTGCTGCTGCAGCTCCCATCAAGTCAGTATATATGTAGATTTACACTACCGTTCAAAAGTTTGGGGTCATCCAGGCAATCTCCATGAAAACTCACTTTTATTCATGTGCTAACATAACTGCAAAATGGTTTTCTAATCACCAAATAGCCTTTCAATGCCATTAGCTAACAATAATAATAATAATAACTGTATTTATATGACACTGTCAAATCAAAGTGCTTTACAGAGCAAGCAACAGAAGACACAATAACGATAAAACTGATAAGAGCAATATCTAAGAAGACACAGTACCTCACAATTAGGATTCATAGACAGCAGAGAATAAGTGGGTCTTTAGCTTTGCTTTGAAGACCTCGACTGAGCAAGCTTACCGAATGTCAGACTTACGAGTGTTCCATAAAGACGGTGCATGGAAATAAAAAGCTCAAGGGACAGTCAGCAGACTCATCCCCTGGGAGCACAAGGACCTTCTGGTTCATATGGAACTACCAGCTCCTTTAAATGTGACTTACAGTTTTATATGTTAAAAGAAGTGTATTAAAATCAGCTCTAACATGAACTGGGAGCCAATGGAGTGAGACTAATACTGGTGAGATGTGGTCATATAAACACAATCTAACACAATGTAGCATAAGAACACAGAAGTGATGGCTGCTGGAAATGTTCCTCTGTACCCCCAGTGATTCCTCTACATTCATTTAGGAGCGGCAGGCCGTCATTCCTAAATCCTGGCTGCCGCTGCTTCAAATTTCTTTCTTTTTTTTTTTTTTTATTGTCACAAACACATCACGGCTGAGTTCTGCACTGTGTCGGGTACTTGCAAGTACTAAGGTAAACTACAGATAACTATCTTGTTCAGTATGTACCCTTTGATACGTCGGGTTAATACGAAGTTAATTACTGGTGGCCTTGAAAGTGACGCAACGTCTAGCATCCAGGCAGCAGGTCCGAGAGTCAGAGGAGTGTCAGCTTGGAATATAGGGCAGCGACTTACAGGAGAAAAGTTATTAGCTTAAAATAACTCATAATAGATTTTACAAGTTAAATAGACATTCGCTAAATATTGATAGCCAGTAAACATTACGTATTATATCAGTAGCTTCAGTTAATTGGGCCCACTGCCAACTCAGTGTCACTAACCTAAGTAAACTAACTGATAACATTAAGCTAATATTTACAATCCATGATGTACCTGCTGACTGCGTTTTCAGATGAGCTTGTTCAAATATATTTATTTGAATTTTTACTTTCAACCTTTAAAAAGCTATTTTCAACTGGCCATTCAATAAATAGCTTGTAAAAGTAAAATCTGCAGTCAAGTGTCATTTGTTCCCTTAGAGCCTGACGCTGCTGCTGAAAAAAATCCTAGAGGAAACACTGGCACCACTATGTAGATATTCCAATAAAAATCAGCCATTTCCAGCTAGAATAGTTTCTCAAGAAATAAATAAAATTAAAAAGTGAAACTGCAGCCTGTGAGTAGCCTGAATTAAACCCAACAGAGCACCTTTGGGTTTTTTTTTTTTTTAAAAGAGAAAGTTATCACAACACAACTCCAGACAGAACCTGTCTTCAGAAAGACGGTGTCATCTGTGCTGAAGAGGATTGAGTCTGTTATTATACATAAAGATATGAAGCTTTAGCTGCATTTATTTCCTGCTGTGGGGCCCTGTGATTTTAATACAGGAAATCTAAGCTGTTGGTTTTAATTTTTTTTTATCACAGCAAACACTCCAGTGTTCAACTTTGAGATGAAAATGCAGTTACTGAAGGGTGATACAATGAGGAATCACGTGGCATTTAAGTGATATTTCACACGGATTTAGTCACTTCTGTTGTTTATTGTTTGTGTTTTCTCAGGTAAGAGAAGAATAGACAATCAGATTTTTTTCCACAGAAAGTCTCTTAAAACTTCAGATGTGCAGCTGGTTCTCAGTTTGTTCCAGTAGTTTGTTTTTTATCGTGTATTCAGCACACTTTCTTCCTCTGCCTGTCTCCTTCAGAATAAGAGCGCCGGCCACAGATTACTCCGGTGAATCGAGCCGTTCTTCTTCCTCCCAGCTCAACCCTTCACCTGGATCTTCTCGGTCTTCAGCGTCGAGCGGAGGAGCAGCAGGAGGACACGCTGCCCGGGACAAACCACAGGTCAAAAGTAAGTCTGCTTTAACTTTATTAACCCTTGTGTCGTCCTGCGGGTCAAAATAGACCCGTTTTAAAGTCTGAGAATGTCGAAACATGATATATTTTCGCAGTGAAACTTCTGATGTCCACATTTTCAGCATTTTTGAGAAATCTTTGAACATTTTTTGGTTGAAAAAAATGAAATGTTAAAAATGTTTCTTTAAGAACATTCACATAAAAATAGATTTTTATGTGAATGTTCTTAAAGAAAATATTAGAATTTTTACTGATATATATGTAATCATTTTAGATATTTTTAGGGAAGATTTTTACTTATTTTTTGAAAATATTTACAGGAATTTTCTTGCCAAATTTGGGGGATTTTTTTTAGTCAAAATTTTCAGGGAAAACTGTAATGAATTATTGAAATTTTCTTCCTGAAGGTTTTGCAAATTTTCAGAAATTTGGGGAATTTTTTTGCTGAATTTTTGGATTTTTTTCAGACCAGGAAACAATATTTTCCGGTGCTTGTAAATGAGGACAACAGAAGGGTTAACCGGAAGAGTATTCCAGTGTTTGCTCCTTTAAATCTCATCGGCTGTGTCCTCCTTCCTGCAGAAATCGCTCCCATGATGGCCAAAACTATCAAAGCGTTCAAGAACAGATTCTCCCGCCGATAGTGTGAAAGAGACTGAATGTATTTCATGAATTCCAACTATGTTTTAATTTAAGTTGAGCTAAAGTTTGACTGGAAACCCTCCTCTCCCTGCACACACTTCCATCTCGACCCACCAAACACACACATGAACTTTGCAGTGTTGGTGGAGCAACGGTTGGCTTCTTCTTCTTTGTTTGTTTTTATTTGTGTGGTGACATCTGTATCGGGGGGCTTTAATTAAGTATTTAAATCCTAAATGACAGTCAAACGGTCTGTGTTTGGAACAGGACTCACAAACACACAGTCTGTTACCTTTTTTGGTTCATCTGGAAATAATTTTAAAGAAACAGCCGCACATTTTGGGGGATTTACTGTCTTGTTGGGAGTTATCAGAGGAGTCTCAATCTCTCACGTAGCTTAGCACAAAGACTGGAAACAGAGCTTTAAAAATGAATGGAGCTGCTATTTAGCATGTTAAAGACATGTTAAACATCAGTTGTTTTTTTTAAAATGTATGCGGGGATAGAAGGAGTTTTCAGTTGCGGTGAAAATGCTCATAGCTCGAAGTAGTCATCTATTCAGAAAAATATCGGTGCCACGGTTATTTTTTTAAATTTTCACATTTTAACGTTGCCCCTCAGGAGGTATTTTTTAGATATTTTCTATTTTTTTAAATTCTTTATTTTTCAGTTTTATCAGATTGATGGTGATGGGTACAATCCACATGTGCCAGCATGTGCACAATATCATCATTGTTCTTTTTTCAAAAGACAACTTCCCATCCAGAAGGTAAAATAAAATAAACAAAGGCATGAACCTCTTTCTGAACATTAGGGAGTGACCATTATGTTGTCTTTAGATTTTTAGACTCAGAATTAAATTGGGCTTTTTAATTTTTATATACGCTACCCATTTTTCAAAGCATGCTACAAACCAGTCTTGTTTTTGATTTATAAACGCTGAAATCTTTTCCATTTTATAAATATCCAGTGTTATATCCCACCTTGCTGACATGGTGGGAATATCCTGCGATAGCCGTTTCTTTGTTATGGATTTCTTACTTGCAACCAAAAAAACACTCAATAGATATTTATCTTTTCTTTCTCCAGTCCTATAGTAAACATCCAAAATACACAGTTTTTATTCCAAATGGAATTACACATTTAAAAATGTCTTGCAGTGCTCCATGAACATCCTTCCAATACTGTCTAATAAGTGGGCGGTCCCATGGGATGTGAAAATGGTTTGCACGTTGGTCTCCACACTTTCTCTAACAGATAGGAGGGGTTCCATCATAATGTGTTCTTTGACATGGAGTGATGAAGTATCTTATCAAGGTTTTCCATCCATATTCCTTCCATCTCTGTGAGTTTGTGCATTTCCACTGGACTTTCCATATTGCAGTCTATTCCTCCTCTGATATATTTTCTAGTTTTTAAACCTGCTGTTTTCTCCCCCTTCTGGCAGTCACAGTAATTACACAAACACAATTAACTTGTGCTTATGAAGAACATCGATCGCTTTGTTTTTTAGACTTTAATCCTTGCTCTGAACGCTGAGATTCTTTCTAATTTGGAGCATCAGAAACGTAGCGTTTTCTTCGTAGCTCTTTTGCTGTTTTCTCCATTGGCTCCATCAGAATCCGAGTTACTGCAGCTGAAGCCAGCTCTGTCTCTTCGTTTACTTTCCTTTTCATTGCTGCTTGATGCATCACTTTTGCTGTAAAATACATAGAAGTTTACCTGGTACTGTTGGACTTGAGCAAATGTTCTACTTTTTGCAAGTACTCATGAACTTACTGGATAAATCTTATTATCCAAAGTCTACAAAAGTCCGTATAGACAACTCTGGTACCAACAAATCAGCCTAAAAATGCGTATTTAATCTCAACTATGGTACAACGACAGTATCGAACATTGTCAGTAGTAGTTTTTATTCATGGAATAAGTGGTTACGACCTCCTGAGAATGTCTGGAACTGACTCCTCCCAGCAGACTAGGAAGTAAAATACCAACTATGAAGGAGTGTAATTAAAGCTTAAATGTGAACTCATTGAGCTTGAATATAACAGATATTAATTTATATGTTAAAGTCCTGTACTTTAGTTTTAAGGTTGGTGAGAAAGACGCCATGCACTTGATGATTAGTAGTAATTATTTTGAAAATTTGACACGACTGAGGCGAGAACCTGAGCAGAAACATGCATCAGATGTAGTCAGGTTTAGCCTTTTTTCAGCCTTTTTAATGATTTAATAATGTTTGTAGCAACATTGGTGCAAAAGCGCCTTCTCTTAATTTAAAAAGTGAAGATAATTTTTATTTTAACCCTGTGTTTTTTCTAAAAGCCAGCAGGGGGCGATTGCTCTGGTTGATTACATGAGAAAATGATCTGACTTCTAACTTAATTTATTCCCTCAGTAAACATTTTCATGATGAGTTCATGGTCTCAATTGCTAGTTTAAAGTCTCCTCAAATACAGCATGATGTTTATTTTGTAAATTATGGTCTAATTTCGAGGAAAATAGACGACAAAACAGTATGTTTGAGCATGGAGCTAGCTTGTGATTGATTAGTTGCTGTCGTCGAGGTGTGTGTAGTTTCTTCCACTGCTCACTTATGTCCAGTTTGAAAAACCCAAAATGAATAAATTCCAATTTTGAAGCTTCAAAATATAATTGACAAAATTATGGGCAGCCATGTTCATCTTCTATACTATCTGTAGTTGCAACACTGGTACATAGCCTCGTTTAAATTGCAAATGCATTAATTAGCGAGCCCTAGAGATGTTGGTTTGCTAAACAGAGCACGGCTAGCTGTTTCCCTCTGTTTCCAGTCTTTGTGCTAAGCTAAGCTAACCAGCTGCTGGCTTCATATTTATACAACGGAGACGAGAGCGTTCATCGATCCTCTGACTCTCTTAAAGAAAACAAATGAGCATTTTCCCCAAAGCATCGAACAGACTTTTATTTGTTTTTAATTTAGGAGCAGTTGTTGGTTATTTTCCTCTCTGAGCAAATTTAACACTACGTAGGAAAACTTCTCCTTCTGTCTCTTGCATGATGCTCGACACCGGAGACGTCAGCCGGCTGGTGGAAAACTCTGCTTTTTAAAGAAAACCAATCATGTTCTTTGCCTGGTGCTTCTCTCAGTGTGTGGGGCTGAAATTATATCAAACACACAAAGACGCTGTGGACTTGTTTTAACCCTCCTGTGGCTTTAGATCTTGTTTTCCTGCTGTCGAATGTGTGCGTCGCTGTTTTCTATCTGCTTCACTGTGACACAGTTTGAACGAGAGTCGAGTGAGGAAGGTGGCAGGATTAGGATGAGGAGGATGATGATGATGATATGTATTTATTTTCAACACTGGGACCTGACACCCCACAACATGGGCCCGAACCGAAGTAGATGAAAAATTGTAATTTTATTAGATTTTAATAAATGTTCTATGGTCATTTTTATTAAAATTGACTTTTTGCCCTTAAACACTGTTTGTGCGAGAATGTTTTTGTGAGCTGTGACTTCAGTTTAATGTGGACGCTGAAAGAGGACATGAATATTACTTTAAAAGGTAGATTTCTTAGTAAATTACTGAACTGATTCATAAAATCTGCAAAGGATGAGATACTTTGAGGCAAATTTATAGCAAATTCCATCCATGGAGGTAATTTAAAATGCTTTAAATAGAGCATTAAATTGCGCAAAAACATTGAAACTGGAAGGAAAAGATTTTTTAAAATGAAGATTTAAGTTGAAAATAAGTAAAAGTCACATGGGGAAACGGCTGCAAGGTTTTTTTTAGGTGCCCATCTGTCCTGAAGGCCTTAAAAAATGTGACATTTATTCACATCACACACCAAAATCTGTCAATAATTATCATAGAAAGCAAAGTTTTCTGTAAATATGTGTGCTAAAAGCTGTATTTCTCTTCTGATAACTAAAAAATGTTAAATATTTCTATCCGTGAATCCTCTAATTGCACATGTAGGTGTGAAGGAGTTCATGTCTATCCAGTTGTGTAACTTTATACTGCAACAGTAAACCTCAAACTGAATTATATCACCTGCCTGATCGTTCTCAACATTATGAATAAGATAAGAAAACATTTATTTGTGTTACAATATTCATTGCAATACTATATATATATGTCAGGGTAGAGACTGCGATTTGGTAGAGTTGGAGTTTCTACCAGTAGAGATTGCGATCGGAGTCTCTACCAGTAGAGACTGCGATCGCAATCTCTGCCAGTAGAAGCTCCAATCCTGCCAGTAGAGATTTGTCAGGGCTAAGGTTAGACTTTTAAGGTTAGGGTCAGGGGTCAGGGCAGGGGTCAGATTTAAAGGTCAGGGTTAGTTAAGGTCAGGGATCAGGGCAGGGGTCAGATTTAAAGTTCCATCTCTACCGGTAGGATTGAAGTTTCTACTGGTAGAGATTACAATCGCAAACTCTACTGGTAGAGACTCCAATCACAATCTCTACTGGTAGAAACTCCAACTCTACCAAATCGCAGTCTCTACCCTGATATATATATATATATATATATATATATATATCAGGGTAGAGACTGCAATATATATATATATATATATATATATATATATATATATAGGTGGGCTAACAAATGCATAATACCGATTAGATAGTTAACATCACCTATGATACACACAGTTGCATCAATTACAGGTACACTATACTCTCTCTCTCACACACACACATATATACAGATACATATGCCACATCGGTTGTCTCATCAGCTTGCACAGCCACAAATGCCGTCTGTGATATTTCATCAGTCACTTTTTGTTCATAAACAGCTAACATACAATCAAGCAACTCGTTTTGGCTAGTCTTGGACGTGTACTTTGCAACTTGTGTGTTTGACAGGTGATCTGCTAACTGGCTGTCTAAAAAGAAAATTGGTCACCCAGGTCCAGAAATACGCCGCGTTGGGTTGAAGTGGGGGATTCGTCAGACCCCCGTAAAGCTAGCTCGTGTGCTCCACAAAATTTAATACAGTCCACAATCCTTGATAGTGAATGTTTATTTTTTTTCACCAGCTCGTTGTACCTCTGTACAGCGATGCGGTGGCCCTCATCCAGCTGACAGGCGATGTTAACCTTTCCTAACATGGACAGCTTGACGCTGTTTCCAATGTGACTTGTGCTGCATTCCTGCTTTCTAATTTTGTCCGATAACTGTTTCAAATCCACAATTCCTTGTCGAGTCCATGAAGTATCTCCTCCAAAAAGTAAGCATGGGAAACAGAAAAGTGAATTCTTAGCTACACTTGCCGTTAGCCAGTCCTTTCTGTCAAACCAAGATATGCAAAACTTACGATTTTGTCGTTTGTCCCGTTGAGTTATTGAACATCGTTTGGCCGATGTGATCCCAGTCTCTTAACTTCCAGCTTTTCCTCCAAAGACATTGAGGAAAATGGACAAGAAAGCAAATAATCCACCTCGTTCATGCTAACACCTGTCATAGCTTAACTTTTCCTCCCTCCTTCCCAACTCTGGCACAAATAGCAGCACCGCTGTGTTAACTCGCTGTTATTGGTCAGAAGTCAGTGGGCTGACTGAAGTTAGCCCAAATGATCAGTAAATTACGGGGGCGGGACATGACACCCGTCAATCACTTACAAGAACGAAATGAATGAAAGCGGACGGTAGCTGCTGGGGCTGTAAAAAAATAAGCCCATTTAGAGATATTCTATGTTTTTCTTTTGACTGATTGGTGCTGTTGCTACCTTTGGTTTCACCTAAACTTAAAACAATCTGTTGTAAGTTATTTAAAAAATAATCTTCTCATCTTTTTTGTGTTTGCTTGGGAGGGCTTAGCCCTATTAGCCCACAACCAGCCGTCCCAGATACACACACACACACACACACACACATATATATATGTACATTTGTTTTTGACTTTTCTTTGTTTTAAGCAAGAAATAATGAACTTTTTAATCTTAAAATTAACAAAATAAAGGTTACACATTATTGAATAAACACTGCGAGAAGCCGAAGTCTTCGTAATAAATATTTCCTTCGTTTGATCTGTGGAATTGACGCAGTTGCTTCTCATATCAATCCTGATGTGTTGTGTTGACGTTTGTAAACGTTGTGCGACACTATGGTCGTTTGACGGCAGAGAGGCTGAGCCAATCAGAGAGCAGATCCCTTGTGTTTTGCTCTGAATGATGAAAGTAAAGTCACCGCAATGTTACAGAGGAGGACTTCCTGCGACGTAAGGTTTGTCTTAAAAATAAAATGCCTGTTAAATTGCATCGTCAGTGACTTTGTCCATCCTGTCCGTCACATTTATATTTTGGGGTGCAGCTGAAACTTGAAAATCTTTATGCCAAGTCAAATTACAGATAACTTAAATTAATCATTGCTTTGGGATCACAATGTTTTCAGTAATTACTTGATAAACTATACAGTATAAATAACAAGTTGCATGGATAAATACAACTAAAATATACAGTAATATACCTGCAAACATTTGAAAATACATCAAAAACTTAGGTCACGTTATTTTTGCCAACTTTGTTCCCATTAACAGAGTTTGTTTCAGCTCATTTTTATTTTAAATTTGATAGTTTTGATTCAGATGTGTTTTTTAAGTGCTATTTTACAGTGAAATTTATTTTAAAAGTATTATCTAAAAATAGTTAAACAGAGACAGTGAAATTAGTTATTTTCTTAAAATGGTTCCACTTTAACTGTTTTTTTAAATTGGCCTATTCAGTTTTTTTGTTCCGCTTAATTAAATTATATTGTTGCTCTTTTTATAATTTTTTCTTTTATTAATTTATATTTTTGTAATTTTATCGTCGTTGATGCTTTGGCAACATTGTTAATATAATATTCACACTAATAAACGCTTATTGAGCTAAGTGTCATTAACGGAAGTAGCTGGTTTTATTTTGAAAGTATCTCCGCGTCAGTTCGTCCTCACTTCTGGTCACTTGACGCGGACGTCGCTCCGCTTCACGCTGTGAACTGAAACTTGCTGATCTCACGTCACTTTATAAAAGCGCTCTAACGGAGCTCTGTGCTTCATTTCTCCCGGTGTTCGGTAACGGAGAGTGGCGGACTCAGCTGCACGATGTCCGGCCACGGTCACGGTCACGGCTGCGGGTGTGAGGGCGAGCACGAGCCCGCAGAGAGGGGCCTGGAGTACGGACTCTACCGGCGGATCGACCTGGACAAGCTGCAGTGTCTGAACGAGAGCCGGGACGGAGACGGGAGGCTGGTGTTCAAGCCCTGGGACCAGCGGAACGACCGGGAGAAGGTAACCGCCGTGCAGAGCCTCTCTGCCGCGTAGAGCCTCTGTCTGAGCCCGCAGAGAGCGAGCGACGCTGTGGTGGGCTTCAGTCAGCACACAAGAGGCGGACTGCGGCTGCGCAGTTTTAAAAAATGAACTTATTAATGTTGGAGGTTCAAGGGAGGCAGCAAATACACAAAATGACCACAGAGAGACACGAAATTACGAGAAAGAGACACTAAAGAGCACAAAAGACAAATATAGGCTGTAAAACTAGCTTAAACAGATATGAAAGGACCAAAAGTGAAACAAAGAAACTCCAAAAACCCAAATTTTATACATATATATATATATATATATATATATATATATATATATATATAGGCAAGAGACGAACACAAAATGGCCACAAAGAGACACTAAATGATGACAAAGAGAAAAAAAGAGACAGCTACAATGAGACACTAAAAGACCTCAAAAACAAACTAAACGACCACAAAGAGACATATTCGAGCACTAAAGACCAAACTGAGATGAAAAACTACCTTAACAATTCACAAAATGACCATAAAGACCTAAAAAAAATAACCACAGCGAGACACTGAATTACCACTGACAGACGCGAACGAGCACTAAAGACCACAATAAGATGTAAAAGTATCTTAAAGAGACACTAAAGGACCACAAAGAAATGCAAAAAAACAAAATGAGATTTAAAACAATAACATAAAACGACAAAATGGCCAAAAAGTGACAAAAAAAGAGACCAAAAATGACCACAAAATAACTGCAATGAGTTGAAAACTAGCGCCAAAGACCATAATGACGTATAAAACGACCTCGAAGACATGTAAAACAACCACGGAGTAACACAAAATGACCACAAAGAAATACAAAACGACCACGATTACCACTAAGACATACAGAATGACAAAAAAGTGACAGAAAATGACCATTAAGTGGCAAAAACAAACTCGGAGATAAAAAAAATGACCAGTAATAGACACAAAATTAGCACAAGAAGACAGTAAATGACCAAAAAGTGACACAAAATGACCGTAAAGAGACAGAAAACAACCGCATAGATGCACACAATGATGACTAATAGACACAAAACTACCACAGAGAGGTATACAATAACTGGAACAAGATATTAAATGACCAAAAAGAGATGCAAATGAGCACCAAAAAACAAATAGAATGTAAAACGACCTCTAAGACTTGTAAAATGCCAGCAATGACATAAAAATAACCACAAAGCGACTGAAAGTGACCACAAAGATATGTAAAGTGACAACAAAGAGACTCAAAACAACCACAGAGACACACAGAATGACCACAAATATACATTAAGTGACCACAAAGACCAAAATGAGATGTAATAAGCTACCTCCAATAGATGTTAACCTACAGCAAAAATATAGAAAATGATCACAAAGAGAGAATATCAATATACCGAGACACCGAATGCCGAAAAGTAATTGTACAACGACCACTAACAGACTGTAGAGGCTTGAAACGACCACAAAGGTGCATTAAATGACCACTGAAGACTAAAATAAGATATAAAGCGACCTCACAGACACGTAGAATGACCACAAAGTGATTAAAAAATTACCGTTATTAGACAGAAAATGACTACAAAAAGATGTAAAATGATGCCTGAGAGACACACATGACCATCAAAATAGAAATATTCCAAAAAATATATTTAAAGTGACCATAAACAGACTGAAAACGACCACAAACAAGCATTAAATGACCACAAAGAAGTGCAAAACGACAACAGTGATACATAAAATGACAACAATGAGACACAAAACAACCACGAAAAGACACCAAAGCTTCTAAAATCCTAGAACTTTCTGCTTTTTTTTATTTATTACAGCAAACTGAATATGTGAGATTGCAAGAGATTTTTTTTCACTGTTTCCTCACTTTGTATAGACAGAATATTTTATTATTTAACAAATTAACTGATCATTAATGTCACATCTATGCAGTTTTAGAACATTGTTGTTGTTCTTAAATGCTTCTTTGTATGGACTGAAACTTTACTGGACAGATACAATCTATTTGAACTTTAAATGATATTTTCTTTGCTGGTTTGTCTATAAAATGTTTTTTAAAAAGAAGCAAGAATGCCATTAAATGCTGAGGCAGTCTTATTTTTCTCACACAGTATGACCAATCACATGTTTAGCTCAAGGCTTTTACGTTAAAGTGATGCACATCCTCAGACACAAAAATGAAAGAAGCCTCAGCAAGAGAAGCAGCAGAGGATCAGATCTGTAGAATAACAACCTTTATAGTTTCCTTCGAGCTCATGCTGCCGTCTTCAAACGTCTTTTTTTGTCCCAGACCCAAAAATAATCAGCTTTCCATCATTTCTAGTAAATAAAAGCAAAACATCTTCACATTAGACAAGCTGGAAAACAAAAACATTGTTTTTGCAGCTCTAATTTTATTAAAGCTCTTAGTAAGGCCAAGAGGAAAAACCTGGAACCTGGTGACTGTTAGTTAAACAATAAAAGATGAATCAGTATTCAGGATGTACAATCAAGAAGGGAAAAGTTGTGAATAAAAGTGATGTTTTTGAGAAGTATTAACTGGTTGTTTTTCGCCTTGTAGTTTGTGGAGAGCGATGCAGATGAAGAGCTGCTGTTCAACATCCCGTAAGTCCTCAGATCATCTGCACTGTCAGCATGAACTGCAACTTTTTACTGCTGTTTGTGTAAACAGATTTAGAAAATATTTACATTACAAGGGTTTATTATTATTTAATGTGTTGGTATATATGCAGGGTTTCTCTTAAAATCAACTAAGAAGAGTAAGAAAGCAACTACAGAGACACACAACATGACTACAGAGACACAAAATGACTACAAAGAGATGCAGAACAACCACAAAGAGACACAAATCGAGTGCACAGAGACAGTGAACAACCACAGTGAGACACAAAACAACCACAGAGACAAAACAACCGCAAAGAGACAGTAAACGACCGCAAAGAGACAGTAAACGACCGCAAAGAGACAGTAAACGACCGCAAAGAGACAGTAAACGACCGCAAAGAGACTGTAAACAACTGCAGAGACAGTAAACAACTGCAGAGACCGTAAACAACTGCAAAGAGTCTGTAAACAACTGCAAAGAGTCTGTAAACAACTGCAAAGAGACTGTAAACAACTGCAAAGAGACTGTAAACAACTACAAAGAGACTGTAAACAACTGCAGAGACTGTAAACAACTGCAGAGAGACTGTAAACAACTGCAGAGAGACTGTAAACAACTGCAGAGAGACTGTAAACAACTGCAGAGACTGTAAACAACTGCAGAGACTGTAAACAACTGCAGAGACTGTAAACAACTGCAGAGACTGTAAACAACTGCAGAGAGACTGTAAACAACTGCAGAGACTGTAAACAACTGCAGAGACTGTAAACAACTGCAGAGACTGTAAACAACCACAAAGAGACAGTGAACGACCGCAAATAGACAGTAGACAAACACAAAATGACCTCAGTGATGTGTTTGTGCTGTAGGCTGAGGTTAAAATCGCACAAATCAAAGTACATGATGTGTTAAACATTTGCTGAATTGGCACCATTTGCTTGATAAATGATAATCTGTTCATCAGCTGTATAGAAACTGTTGTTCCATGTTTTGTAATTTCACCCCAAAGCATTTCTGGTTGTGTTTTCATCTTTTATTTTCACTCTCGGCTCTAAATGCTGCCGACAGCGTCTGACTGTGTTTCATGTTTCAGTTTCACCGGCAGCGTGAAGCTAAAAGGAATCATCATCTCTGGAGAAGACGACGAATCTCATCCTGCTGAGATCAGACTGTGAGTTTCTGCTTCTCTCATCAGGAATCGGCTTTAAATCAACAAAACCCAGATGGGTTTAGAGTTACAGGATGAAACCAAACAGGAAAATCTTTGCTTTCTAAATTACACTTCGTACTCTGGCTGCTTAGGAAGGTAGAAGACTAAACTCCCAGCCTGATCTGCAGTCATTTATATTTATACGTTTTCTTCTCCTGTTGGTTTTCTGTCTGTGTAGATACAAGAACATCCCTCAGATGTCGTTTGATGACACCGGCAGAGAACCTGAGCAGGCCTTCAGGCTCAACAGAGACCCTTTGGCTCAGTTGGAGTATCCCACAAAGTGAGAACACAAACTACACAACACACACAATACAACACAGCATTACACTCACTGCACACTTTAGTGCTCTTCACCTGTCATATGACGTGTGTTTTAAAGGAAGACATTGGAAAAAGTTCATGAAAACAACCCAGTATTAAAATAATCCAAGAAATTTGTACTCGCTTGAGGTAGTTTTGGAATTTTTTGAACCATTTGAACCCAAAACTTTTGTTTCCAAGTAAACCAGTCGTTCTTCAGCCTAAACTGAGCTTCATATCACACAGATGTTAGAACTATTATCAGCTTATAATCTACAAATATGTGAAATCTTCTAGGACCTACAGTTGTTTTGTAATTAACCTTTAAAACAGGAGTGTCAAACATGCGGCCCGTGGGCCAAAACCGGCCCTCAAAATGTAAAAATTCCAGAGATGACATTAACTGCAGATTGTACTTCTGCACCCTAAGTGTATTTAATCTTAAACGAAAGCCTCTCCTCTTCTTTCCCCACGTCTAGAATCGCCCGTTTTTCCAGCGTTCACCATCTTTCCATCCACATCTCCAGGAACTTTGGAGCAGAGAGCACCAGGGTTTATTTCATCGGCCTCAGAGGAGAATACTCAGAGGTCAGTCTGAACCGGACATAAATCAAAACCTGAGCGCTGAATCCTGTTTCTGATCATTTAGAATACGATGTGGAGGAAAAGTCGGGTTTATTTCAACCTGTTGTATTTCATATTAATGAAAAGGTCGAACTATATTAATCCTGGAAGACATTCTGGTGTCAGATGTTGCTTAGAAAACAAATTAAATTGACATGAGAATAAATGGAGTGCTTTGTGGAAAAGCAGTAAGATATGTGTGAAGCTGACATTTTATAGGCAATTGCCATATAAATCAGTAACAGCTGGCAAATTCCACCTCTACCGTCACTTTGCTGGGTGATTTACACATTAGGAAGTGGTGACAGGTAGCAAATATTTCTGTCAAAACCCTGTTTCAAACTAAGAGATATAATATACAAAACAAATCAGATCAGCTGGACTCAGATCTATTTTAAGTTGCTGAAGACATACTTTTCTCCTAATTTGATTTGATTTTAACTTTTTACTTTTTAGGTTTGAATGGTGTTAAAGTAAATTTTAAAATTCCTGCATAAGAACAACAATTTTAGCATTAAATATGTCATTTTGATTAATGAGCTTCCACATACTGGTGAATAGACCATTACAGAAACATAGAAAAATATTGTGATTTTCAGCAGTGCTGTGAATTCAGGGCAGCGGTGTCAAACGCCTTACACTGGGTGGTGCTCTAATGTATTTTTAAGCACTGTGTATATATGTGATATGTTTGTGAGGATCAAATATTAGAATCTTATTAACACTTTAAATCACTTAAGAGCAGCTTTATTAGACTGCTTTCCTTTAAAGTAGCAGTACCTAATAAACTGGCAGCAGGAGTTCATTCATTCATCCCCTTCATTCATGATGTTATTTATCTTCAACTTGTTCCTACATGAAAGCATTCACTCTTGACTTTTTCCCGGAATTCCTCCTGATGAACAAACATTTTGTTCAGGTCTGAGTCGCATCATAAATTTACTGAGAGCAGGTTTTATTTTGCCTCGTGTTTCATCCTCAGATTCTTTCCTCAAATATTTGGCATCTTTCTGGACTTACCGTTCCGCTCTCCACCCGACAGCAGCCTCACTTTGTCTGTTAAAATTCTTTACAGAGTTTGTACCTCTGAAATTCAGACCACATAGTTCAGTCTCTTCATGCCTGTGTGTCGATTCTTCGTATTATTTAAAATATTTCCCGTCATCCAGCATGTTATGGAGGAATGATGGTGAAGGTGATGGAAGCATTTCATCCATCTCCTGCTGTTTTCCCTCCTCAGCTCGGCCTTGCTGTGTTTTCTTAAGTTTGAATCATAAACTGGATGTAAAGATGGATGATTTCTCAACACTTCTTACTTCACAGTGAAATAATGAATCCTGAAAGTGACTGAATCTTTTGCTGCTGTGAGTTCGTACGTTGATAGCGGCTGAGAGGTGAAGATGCTCACTGGACGCTTCTCGTTCTCTAGATAAAAATGATTTGTTGCTGCTAGTTGCTGAGCTAATGAGCCACATATTTTATTTCTCATAGATGAGTTTCACTTTAAGGCAGGAAGCTGGAGCTAACTTTACAAACTAGAAAAGCACTCAGAGGGCAGCACGCTGTCAAGGCTCTTCATTCCCCCGTATGGCACTGTTAGAAATGCAGCATTTTTTTTCTTAGAAATGCCTTTTATTAGTTATTGATAATCGAAAGTCACAGCACCATAGAATGTGTCCATTTAATATAGATGTACCCTCAAACAAAATGACCCTGTGCTGAGCTCAGGCGTGTGTTATCCATGTTTACCTTATGTACGAATACCGAATCAAAATAAGCTGCATCACTGCCAAAACCTAATCACTTGGTCCTTGTGTCATTTGTGACCTTCTCTGGAAATGTCATCCAAATCCGTTAGCCTGTTTTTGAGTGATGTTGCTGACAGACAGACAGACAGACAGACAGACAGACAGACGTCAAACGTACGGCAATCATCACATAACTCTGCTGCTTTCCTTGGTGGAGTAATTAAACTATGCATTCATTTTTGTTTTGTGTAGTTGTTATGTCATCCATTTCTATCAACAATCCACAGCTTGAACCCTCTGAAACCCCAGAACCTGATGACAGGTTGGAAATGCATGTTTTGTTATTTTTAAATCTCCAAAAATTACCACATTTGTCCAAGACAGAAACAGTCAAAACAGAAAAAAATCATCGATTTTTCAACTTTCCAACAATCCACTAATGTGCAACGTGCATTTATTACATGACCGAATGAATGTCAGGACAAGAAGGCCACAAAAAGAAATCAAAATAATCAAAACAACAACAAAACAAAGTAAAACATAACAAAACGAAGCAAAAGAAAGCAAAAAATAATAACACACCTCATCTGAAAAGGAGTAGAATGAAGCACAAGCTTCATAGTTATTTATTAGTAAAAATATTTCTGCATGTGTGATTTTAAAAAGTTACCCAAAATAAACTCTTTACACCAGATTCTGTTAAAAACAAAATACATTAAATTCTGCTTAGACCCTATGATTCACAAAAACATCACGTCTTGGTTGAACTGCAGGCTTTATTTAAACAGAGGAGCATCGAATCAGAACCCACAGTGACACCAGTGTCACAAACACTCTGAGTGCTACAGTCTCTTCCTGTAAAGTTTTATGTCTGACCTTAACTCATTAAGCCCTTTAAGGAAAAATGGGTCTGGGTTCTTATGGGATAAAATACTGTAGTAAAATATCTACACTGTGTACAGCTTTGGTTTTTCCCAGTATTGCAGTATTGGTAACATCTGTGGTCATATTTTTTGGTTTTTATTTTTGTAAAAAGCTTTAAGAAGTTAAACTTTTGTTTTCCGTTTTTATGATTATAGCAGTCTAAGTGTGTCATGCTGCATGGACGACATTTTTTTTAAATTTCTTCTTCTAGTCATGGTTGTGTTGTTTCCATAGAGGAGCAGGACTTTACATTACAGAGAAAAAATGAACCTACAGTGAGGTAAAATGTAACAGGAGTTAAAAAAGACTGAGAAGCCTGTCTTCTTCTTTGTCCTTTCAGGCTCACAGACACGAGGTGACGATCTGTAACTACGAGGCGGCGGCCAACCCTGCAGATCACAAACTGGAGAGCATCATCCCCCAAACCAACTTCATCTCCTGAGAGCTGCACCGAGTTGGAAGGAGGAAGAGGAGGATGACGAGGATGAGGAGAGGTTTCACTGGCGTCTGATGACTGTCGTAAAGATTCGGTTCAACGCTGCGAACGGCAGGTTGGTCGAAGTCGAGCGAGAGATCTGAAGAGCCGAGAGCTTCAGAGTGATGGAAGTGCAGAGCTGTCTCTGTTTATGTGGCAATAAAGGGTGAAGGCTGAATGTGGGCTTCATAATAAATGCATGAAACATTTGACACTCAGATAAAGTCTGCTGTTCTCACTTTAATCTGTCTAGTAAAGATTCCAGCATTTCAAAATAAAGTGACGGCTGCTATTAACCATCTGAACCCCAAAACCAGCCGGCGGGTTTGAAAGAAAAAAAATCACCCAAATTACACCATTTATCAGAACCAGAAACTGTAAAAACAGTTAGAATCTTTAGATTTCCTGCTTTCTATGAATCCTTGAACTACTCATCTGTGATGTGTGGAAACTTCACCAAGTCTAAGCTTTAAATCAGGATGTCTTTTTGTTCTACATGTCTCTTTAAAAATTCATTAAAAATCTAATGTCTGCTTGAGCCAGAATTTGTAAAAAAAATAAAATAAAATTCTGCTCTCCTCAATGCAACCATGAAGCTATTAGTGACTCTGCTGCGACCAACAGTCACATGACAAAAATTCCGGTAACTTTCGACGGAACTGCAGGCAGTGTTTATTCTATACACCTCATTTAAAAATTCAGCAGAAATAAAACATTTGCTTGAATCAGAATTTGTCAAATCCGAAAAATTCTGCTCTCCTCAATGCAACCGTGAAGCTATCAGTGACTCTGCTGCGACAAACAGTCATACGACAACAATTCTGGTAATTTTCGACTGAACTGCAGGCCGTGTTTACACAGAACTAATAGAAATTAAGTATGGAAAGCAGTTAAATATATGAGTTGTAAAATATCTGCAGTATGTAGAGACACAGATTTCTTTTCCAGGACTGGTAACACCTGTGTACACACAAAAATGATGTATGCGTTGATTACATTTTCTTCATTTTTTGCAAAATAAATAATCAGTAAATTAATTTCTACTTTTTTTTTCATTTTTATTTTTTTACATTATAACTCTGTCATACAGCACAGAACACTGAGTTCTCTCTCCTTTTTCATGTTTGTTCTGTTTCCACAGAAGTGCAGGATTTTATATTGTAGTAAAAAATGAACCCACAGTGAGAAAAAAATGTGACAAATAAGAAGAAGCTGTTTGGGGTTCAGGGGGTTCAAATTACACATTAAAGGCTTTGAATGGAAACCACACAGTGACAGACGTTTGTTGTTATTTTACATCATGCATTCTTAATGAGCGTCACACAATGACAACATTATTTTGCTTGAGTTGCTGCTTCAGTATGTAAAAAATCCAGACATAAATACAGATTTGGAGCCATTGTTGCTGCTTGAGATGCTTATTTTCTGCCACCCAGTGGATCGTTTTGTGACTGCGTTCATCTTTGAGCAGTAACTGGGTTGCTCTTTGTTTTTTTGTGTTTCTGTTTTTTCAGTTTATCTCTGTGATGGGATGAATTCCCAGCAGCTTTTTGATGGTTTAACCCAGTTATTAAAGTACAATATTTGTAATCTGAGTGGGAGGAATTTCCAGTGAGGAAATAAAGCTGTTGTGTTTTATTTACGGCAAGATAAAACGGGCTGTGAGCTCCATAATAAAACAAATGTGTCACTTCCACTTTGCTTGTTTCCAGAGCTGCTGAGCAAATAGTTCCTGCTGTAATCTCATTAAAAAGCGCTGCATCTCTTCCACATGTTCCTTTTTCTCTGCAAAGCTGTTATGTCATTCTTGATTTCTCTGCATCACAAATCCAGTTTACCATCAGTGGCAGTGACTCATTTACAGGAACGTGCAGCTGAATGTGGGAGACGTTTGGAATGTTTAAAGACGAACTGGAATAGATATAAAGATAATGAAGCTAATCAGTTTTATTTGAAAATGCTCTGATGTTTTTTGTTTTCTTTATTGTTAATCATCTGGGAGATATTTTGCAGTTTTTGTTTCATTATTCAGCTTTTAAAACTTGTACCACTCCAACATATTGTGAAAATAAAGAGAAGCAAACGACTGGAATTCTGTTATTCTATCATTAGGTTTAGTACTAATTCTTTAAAAAATATGTAGAACTTCCAAAGAAGCTGTACAAAAATGTCATTTTTACAGTAGGGATTGTTTTTTTTAAAGTGTGATCTCAACTAAATACAGTTTTCAACTTCATTTTCATAGAATAAAATAACAGAAATTAGAAGAAATATTCAACTGAAATCGAAATTTTAAATTGTGTGCATGAATTTATTTTGATAATTTGCTTAGATGTGATATAAAATAGTAGAATCTGACTTTACTCTGCAGTAAATCCTGTATGACTACCAGGCAAATGGATTTATTGCGCCAACATTTTTTGGCTTTGGACATAAAATCTGATGAAACAAATCCAGAAAATACTGAAAGTCTTTACTTACAGCTTCGATTTTAATTAAAACTGACTTAATCTGAGCACAGATTCTTCAGAAATTTAACTAAAAGCACAAACTGTCACCTGAAAATCTCACAAAAATGAGGCTGGATCCAAAATAAAACAGCGAGAAACGTTAAATTAAAGCTGTTGCTGAGGAATTCTAGGAAATGTTTGGCCAAGTGGAGTATTTCTAGATTCAGAAATATATATATTAATCTTTTTTTCAAAAACTATTTCCTTTAATTTTAAGATGTTTTTATTAGATGTTCATGTGGAGCATATTAGACAAATATATATATCTTTGAATTTTATAGCATGGCAAAGTCATCCTTGTTCCAAATACAAATTAAAAAGCCACAATTTACACTAATACAAAAAATACCAACATGGAAGATTTTTTTGTTTGTTTTTTAACCTGAATTATGTTTTTATCATGGCTTTTATGATCTGTACAGCTGTTAAAAAATATCTGAACAAACGTTAGCGCCTTTAAACGAGGACTGAGTGTAAGTTTAGGGTTTTGCAGTGTGTGTGAAAGAGCAAAAAATGTGTGTTTTAAAGCAAGAATTAAAATTAAAGACTGCCAGTATTGAATATTTTTGTTACTGTTACCAATTTTAATGAGAAGACCCAAAACAATCCGAATTTATCCGTCTCTTTTCACTGAAATTCTCCCGTCTGTCTGTAGTACTCAGCATAAAGCTTGTTCATTCCCACTGAAGACATAAATCTTTTAAATAGGTCATGAATGTAGAGTTTCAGTTTTAATATAAGCTCTGTAATTTCCTAACACAGCTGGACAGTGTATTTTTTAATAAATGTCACTCAAACAGAACTGTGTTATTTTTTATGGACTATTTTCAGCTGCAGAATATTACACATTTGGTATGCTGATGGGTATTCAGCAGGAGGAAGTGCCAAATACTGACATATTTTTAATTCTCAATGAGCAACAGCTGAGGTCTACTGCACAAGAAAATGACCTCTATAAGGCTTAAACTATGTCAACAAAAGATGCTTATCTGCGACACTGGATATATCAAGCAAAAAAAAATCAAGAAGTCTATAAACACAAAGAGTCACTGCAGGACAGGTGAGGTCGCATTTTCTCTTCAGATGTGAAAAACGTATTAATAGTGGACCACTTTAACAAATGTGATTTATTGATCCCAAACTTCTCAGAGCAAGATGACAACGAAAAGGAACAAATTCTTTTCGATTTTTTTTTTACAATATTTACTTTTTCTTTACTTTTACTTCAAGGAATTTGTTTACCCTAAAAAATATAAAATATCATTCGACTCATTCTGTAAGGAAGTTGGTGAAAAATAATGTTTGTGTTAAAAAAATACGAAATAATATGATCGTGACCCTGAGGAGGGCGTTGCCAGGCGATGACGTCCTGGCGCAGGGCGTTGCTTTATCATGACGTCTTTACGTCAAGGTTAGGCCCCGCCCCCTGCCTGTGAGCGGCCAGTAGCGGAAGTTCCGCTCCGTCGTGAACTGGGACAGCAAGCGGTGAGTGTATGAATCCGTGTTAGCTAGCGGGCCGCGGGGGTCATTTTAAGCACTTTATTCCGGTCCGAACCGAACCTTTCCGGGTCGATTTGGTGCTTAAGGGTTCGCCTAAAAAACTGCCGGGGTTTCAGGTCAAAATCCGAACCGTAGCGGCGCCCCGAGATACACGAAGAGGGACACCGGCAGAAGACAATACAATTAATGTGTGTACGACATTAGCTAGCAGCAGCTGCACCGACACTAGCCCGGGTTATTGTGTAGATGTGTGCCAGCTAAACCGGGATTAAACCCGAGAGTCGGTCCGTCTGTCTTTTTGGGGCAGCAGAGGCTTTGCTCTGCTGAATGCCATCACTACCGAGGACGAGTCGCCTATCATTGCTAAGCCATTCATTGTCTCCCTCGACACCCGCACCGCCCGCTTCCTCCGCCTCAGCTAACGATGCTAACTCGGTTTATTTGCTAACATCAGAGGCTTTAAATCGCTTTTGACTGCAGTGTGTGTAATATCAGCTAGCTGGCTAACAGCAGCAGCGGGCGGGGAGGAGGGTGAGCTGCTGCTGCTGGAGGATGGTGTGGCTGTGGAGGGGAGGAGGGGGGATGCCTGTCACTCAGTGCCGCATATTATCCTGTTGTTTGCCAGCCATCCGTGGCCGCTGAGCAGAGAGGATCCTGCAGCAGCAGCCTGGTGGTTGTGTGTCTGCAGCACGCCTCTGTTTCTCTGTTTCACTTGAATGTAATTGGAGTCACGCAGGATGGAGACTCGTGATGTGGTTTAAGTTGCTGCAACATGGGAGGCTTTTTCCGTGGTTTCTTTTAGGGATGGCCCGTAAAGTTTCACGATTAATGCTGTTATTTTAGTCTTTGTCGATGCTTATTTATCATTTTAAGGCTATAATTTCAAGAGAGACCACTTCTTCCAAGGTTAACCACTCTAGCCTGCTTATTAATGCATCGCACTTAATCGTTTTAGTCGTAATAAAGCAAGGAAAAGACACAAAAATTAAATTAATACTGAAATTAGAATGCATATTAAAACAAGAAACCCTTTCTTCTTTTAATGTGCATCAGTGGAAACATGCAAGCAAGAAAAGATAATCCTTCATTAATCCCTCAGCAGGGAAATTTCCAGTGTTACAGCAGCAAAAGGGGATTGTACAAAAATGTACAGACAAAGGTAGAAAAACATCGAATTAAAGCACATTAGTACTGCTAATGTTGTGCAGATTTTGCCACTTGTAGAAATTCAGATATTCCTCAGATTCCTCTGAATGAAAACATTAGTATTGCGCAGAAAACATGCAGAACCTGGAGCTTAATATTGTTATTGCTGGCTGAGACCAGCGGGTACTTAGATGGAGGTGGCGGGAACTCAGGGTTGTGGGTGTTTTTTGACCGTGAACTCCCTTTTATAAGGGCAACCGAACGCTCCAACTGGGGACAAGAAGCTTAGGCAGCTACAGACTAGCACACCTTGGGAGACCTGCATGGGGAAAGCTATATCCAGCAAAATAAATAATTGATGCACATTTAAACAAGAAACCCTTTCTTGATTTAATGTGCTTCAATGGAAACATGCAGGCAAGATAAGAAAAGATAATCCTTTATTAATGCCTCAGCAGCAAAAGGGATTGTGCAAAAATGTACAGACAAAGGTAGGAAAATACAAAATAAAAGCACATTAGTACTGCTAATATTGCGCAGATTTCACACAGATTTTCACACAGATTACTCTGAATGTGGAAAATATTACAGATGGTTATTCTATATGTATAAATACCGGGGAATAGCAATTTCTGGGCTCCGGATATTCTGCCCCGATTAATGACGGATATCCATATATTCAGATCGGTTTGGATTGTAATGTCCGACGGTGGGACAGGCGAATTGAATACTGATCGCGCAACCACTTTAAGTCCATCTTACAAGGGCTACCGAAGCACGAGAAGCTCATTTGGCACAGGCTAACGCACCTTGGGAGACCTGCATAGGGAAAACTATGAAGGGTGAAAGAAATTACCGATTCGTCTTTAGAACAATTTTGTAGTTGATATCGTTGAAGTCTCTATCGCCGGTATGTACTGCTGTCGTTTTATCGCCCAGGTCTTGTTTGATTCATCTAAAAGCTGCTGATGTTGATTTAATATTATCTTCAGTCATCTGACAGCATTTGAGATGTGACTGTTGGTACTTTCATGCTGCTCAGTGACAGTGAAATAAGTCGAAATTAACTATATAACAGACTTTAATGTCAGGAAAGCATTTACGATAAAGTATGGCTGCATTTTACTGGAAAAAATTGACCAAAAAACCTGTAATGACAACATGTGTAGTCATGTAAAAGACAAAATAAAGCAGAAAATCCTCATGATTTAGTGGCCGTAGCTAGGATTCTTTTTCCTCGATGAGGGATTGATCTGTCAATTGAAAATTATTCACAAACTATTTTGCTAATCTGGTCAACTTTTAAGTTGTTTCTCAAGAAGATTTTTTGTTTTGACTTCTAATATGTGACAGTTTGCTTATTTTCTCTGTAAA
Organism: Acanthochromis polyacanthus; assembly: GCF_021347895.1. NCBI lineage: Eukaryota > Metazoa > Chordata > Actinopteri > Pomacentridae > Acanthochromis > Acanthochromis polyacanthus. The sequence goes on from NC_067123.1 coordinate 7,030,862, forward strand.
ATATGCTTTTAAATTCAATATTTGTGAGTTTTAAAGTTATCATTGAGCAATGCAAAGATGCCAGGTTGAGCTTTGGGAGGTCAGGTTTTATATTTATCTACTGTTTTTGACTAATAATCTAAGATAACAACCTCAATCAGCTATTAGCATTTCAATTAGTGGCTTAAGCGTTTATATTTCATGACACGATGCCTTTTAAGACCAAAGAATTGTAAACATGAAGGTTGCAGCTGCATTTATTTATCAGTTTATTGAAGAAACTGGTCGAAGGTGTACTGAAACACAAACTGCAGCAAAGAATAAATTAAGTTAGTTTCTGTTACTTTTTTTTTTTTTTTTCGACCCAACCTGAATCGGACTGGATGCCTTCACACAGCGCGACACTATTTTTAACCACCGTCCTCCTCCAGAAGTGTAGAGAGTGAGCCGTTGTTTCTTAGAGAGTGATCTAAAAACCCACACAGTGTTTCATTGTTCGGTTTGTGGGTCACTGTGAAGCTGCTGAACAGAAACTGGTGTAAAAAACACGGTGTAAAAATGATTAACTTTCTTCTAGAGGGCGTGTCGTACTCGTTCGATCAGATTGTTCCTGCTCTCGTTCGTCTTTCTTATCGCTTTTTATCTCCTCATCGCTTTCTTCTTTCACTTCAGCATTCACGTTGTCTGATTTCAGTTACTTTATCGCTGACTGTCTGTTCTTTTAAACGCATGGGTGCTGCCAAAAGTTACTGCTAAGAAAAGGTTTTAATTTACTACTTGGTGACGATAAATCTTAAAATGTTCAGCAGTGAAGGAAATACTCATGTGTTACTAAAGTTAAAATTTTGCAAGTAAAATTCCAGCAGTTTTATCATCTAAATGTATTTAAAGATGGTGGGAAATTAGAAACGGTGACAATAACGATACATAAAACAATGAATAAAACAAAACACAAAATTAAAAAAAAAAAAACAAGTGAGAGGAAAAGAAACCTAAAAGTCAGACAAAAAAAACAATTAAAACAAGACAACACATTGCGTAAAATGACAAAAAATGAGACAAACGACATGAAACTAAACAAAGAGACCTAAAATTTGACCAAAAAGTTACAAAGCGACAAAAAAAAGACAAACAACAAAAATGAGACAAAAAAATTACAGTGCCTATCATAAGTATTCACAACCTTTGATGTTTTACCCTTTTATTGCTTTCATAAATCAATCATGGTCAATAAAATTTAGCTTTTTTAACAAAAAAATATTGGAAAAAAACTCTTTAATGTCAAAGTGAAAACAGATTTCTATAAAGTAATGTCAACGAAAGGAAAATTATATAAATGAAAATAATTGTTTGCATAATTATTCACCCCCTTCAAGTCAGTATTTAGTAGATGCACCTTTGGCTGCAATCACAGCAGTGAGTCTGTGTGGATAGGTCTCAATCAGTCTTGCACATCTGCCCACTGCAATTTTGCTCCATTCTTCTTTGCAAAACTGCTCAAGCTCTGTCAGGTTGCGCGGGTATCGGGCATGAACAGCCCTTTTCAAGTCCAGCCACAAATTCTCTATAGGATTGAGGTCTGGGCTCTGACTCGGCCACTCCAGAACATTTACCTGGTTCTTTTTTAACCATTCCTGTGTAGCTTTTGCAGTATGTTTTGGATCATTGTCTTGCTGGAAAATAAATCTTCTCCCAAGACGTAGTTCTCTTGCAGACTGAAAAAGATTGTCCCCCAGGATTTCAGTGTATTTTGCAGCATTCATTCTGCCCTCTATCTTTACAAGCCTTCCAGGTCCAATTGCTGAGAAACATCCCCACAGCATGATGCTGCCACCACCATGCTTCACAGTGGGGATGGTGTGTTTTTGGTGATGTGCAGTGTTTGGTTTCCGCTAGGGATGTGCGGACGAGTCATTTAATCGTTAAACCGCCTACTCATTCATTAAACGTTTAGTATTTCACTAGTCGGTTAAACGCTAGTGTGCCCCCCCACCCCGACCAGGCGCCGCCATGCAGCTCTACGCTCGGCCGTGTGCAGCACGCTTGGCCCGTCTGGGCTACCTGGTTGATCCTGCCAGTAGCATATGCTTGTCTCTTTTTTCAACCCCCGCTTTCCCCCTCATCATTAGTGGTGTTTTGACCACTCCAGCTACACCCACCACGTCCCTTCCTGCCACCCCGAAGCAAAGCATCGGCTCCAGTATGTGCTGCTCGTGGACTGTCATGGCACACCGACCCGCTGCCGTTACGCACAGACGCAGCGGCACTTTCTGTCTCAGTGGACGACTGAACATCTTCATCAGAGGGTGAATATTCCTCTTCAGAATATGAGTAAGCCATTACTTGACAAAGTACTTTGTCAGCGTTGAGCAGACCTCTTGGTATGGTGAGTTTTCTCACTCTAAAATGTGCCGTCATGTGTCCTGATACGCTCCAACGGCGAGTCTCGTCTCCTCGGTTTTCAAACTCTGTAAACTCCAAAACTTTGCATGAAAACACGCCCACAACTGATGCTCAGATTGAAGTTCTAGATGTCCACCATCTCCTGGTGTACAGTACATGAGGCACACGAGGCAGTATATTTGAAGCTATGGCTTGTTATGTTCAGCAATGTTGCTTGTCGCAATATTGCGACTTTGGGGCTTAAAGGGTTAAATTGCAAGTTTTCCGCACCGACTTGTTGCCAATAAAATTAGCGACTAGTCGGTTCAGAAATTAGTCGAAATTCCCATCCCTAGTTTCCGCCAAACATGACGTCTTGTCTGATGGCCAAAAAGCTCAATTTTGGTCTCATCAGACCAAAGAATCTTCTTCCACTTGACCATGGAGTCTTCCACGTGCTTTTTGGCAAACTCTAGTCGAGATCTAATATGACTTTTCTTCAACAGTGGCTTTCTCATTGCCACTCTCCCATAAAGCTTTGACCGGTGAAGAACCCGGCAGCAGTTGCTACATGCACAGTCTCTCCCATCTCAGCAGCTGAAGCTTGTAACTCCTTCAGAGTAGTTGTAGGGGTCTTGGTGGCTTCTCTCACTAGTCTCCTACTTGCACGGTCACCCAGTTTACGAGGGCGGCCTGATCTAGGCAGATTCACACAAGTGCCATATTCCTTCCATATCTTGATAATTGATTTCACTGAACTCCGGGGGATGTTCAGTGCCTTGGAAATTTTTTTGCAACCATCCCCTGAATTGTACTTCTCAATAACCCTTTCCCTGAGTTGCTTAGAGTGTTCTTCTGTCTTCATGGTGTAATGGTAGCCAGGAATACTGATCAACCACTCTCTGGACCCTTCAGACAGGTGTTTTACAACTCAATCACTGGAAACACACCCACACCACTCAGGTGATCTTCATTTCACTAATTGTGAGACTGTTGGCAACAATTTGATGGACCTCTATTGAATTAGACCATTAAATTAAAAAGGGGGTGAATAATTATGCAAAGTTATTTTTATTGATATAATTTTCTTTCATTGACATTACTTTATAGAAATCTGTTTTCACTTTGACATAAAAAAAATGGACAAACGACACAAACAAGACCAAAAATGACAAAAGTGAGAATCAGAACAACAAAAGTCAGACAAAAAAATGAGACAAAATATTGCAAAAATGAGACACAAAATGACAAAAGAACACTGTGCAGTATGGTATTTTACTTTATGATCAAAGCAAGTTGTCTAAAATTAATTTTAAATGTATAGTTTCTGTAATTTTTACACTTGACAAAGTCGTCCTGGGGACCAGATTGGACTCTGGAGGGCCGATTTTGGCCCGCGAGCTGCATGTTTGACACCCCTGCTCTATATTAAATTGAATATCTTTGGGTTGAGGACAAAACAAGACATTTTAAACTTATTTTTGGGGCAGTTTTTACTATTTATCGATCAAACAAACATTTGATGAATTGAAAAGACACCAGACAGATCAATCAACAGTGAAAAAAATCATTATTTGCAGCCTTAATGTGAACATTTCCCGTCTGACGTCATTTATTTAATCCTCCAGAACTGAAAGAAGAACTGCTTGACCTTCACCATTTATTATCCAGATATTACTCATCTACCAGGAGCAAAAACAGACGGTTCTTGTTCACACTTTGGACTCTTAAATCCCTCATTACTGCCCACTTTTCACCTGTTCTGGCCGCAGGTTTGACCTTCAGACGGTAATTTGTCACCGAGGAACAAACACGGTCATGAGCTCAGCCGTGGAATTTTAACACCCGTAGAGTCGAAGCGGCTGAAGGTTTACACATTAACCTTCCAGACGTTTCTCCCCGTCGCATGTTTACCAATCAGCAGCATCCGACCCGCATGTCCTGACTTTTCCTCGTCTCGTCCCTCATCATCGGAAAGTTAAAGAGCGTTAAGAAGACCTGCAGACTTCTGGCTCAGACTTTAGATTTGCATTGTCAATTTCTGGGTGTTTTTGTTGTAAATTATTATTTTAACAAACAGAGATCACAGTAAAACTTCTGTAGATGATCATTTACATAAATGCTAAGGAGAATTTTAATTTAACTTTATGAAATGTATATTCAAATATGCCCCATAAATTCTTAAATATGTATTTTGGGCGTTTTCTTTTCCATTTGTCCGGATATATTCTAGAAACAAAACTGCCCAAAATCTCAACAGTACTTGTAAAAAAAACCAAAAAAAAACACGTTTACTGTAATTGTTTAAATTTAAACTACCTGAAGCCCAGTCTGACGTCTCAGTACATTAATTCTTTGTTTATCTATCAGCAGAAATGTGCAGCAATATGATCCATTTATCAAGAATAGGACGGATTTACCTGCCCAGGTGTAATTGGCAGTTGATTTGATCATGTTTGATGAATCATTGCACTCATTTTACATCTAAAAAATACCAGACATGCTCTATTTGCTGCTTTTCTTTGTCATATGATGCTAAATTTAATATATTATTTAGGTTTTTTCATCATTTGGCGACCAAAACAAGGTGGTAAAGGCATCACTGTGGGCTTGGAGAAAATGTAGACAGTTCTTTTTTACTGTCTTTTAATGTTTTATTACTTCCACAATAAAAAATAAAATCTCTGTCCACCCGACTGTAAAATAAACTACTTGTTTCCGTGTAAACTGCTGTATTATTTATGAACTCACTCCTCATACTGAACGTCGAGTGCTGTCTTTTCTCTTAAGTTAAAGGGCGTAAAGACAAACAGGCTTTTACTGCTGGATTTTACTGTAAAACTCCAACTTGAAGCCTGTTGTGTGACTCACGATGTGTTTACAGTAAAGAGGCAGTGTGTGTCGTTTAGTTAACGAGTCCCGTCACTTGCTGACTACAGAAACCCGCCGGACACAAACACATCGCGGCCTCATGACCGCCGTTAGAGGCTCAGCGGCTGCTTTATGTGCTGGTGTGTGTGTGAGCGGTGTGTCCGGCTTTGTTGTCGTCGTCCGGCTGAATGGCAGCTCTGATAACCAGACAGAGCGGCTCATTGTCAGCACCGATGTCAAAAACACGTTCAGGCTTCATGGACTGCATGATCGGTCCACACGCATCTCTGCAGAGCCCGGTTTTTAATAAGCGCTGCTGTTTTTAGGACTTCTGGTGACGTGAGCAGCAGCGGGGTTTGGAGGACGGGAACTATAATGAGGCTTTTAATGTGTAGGGTCGTTTCATCTCAAACCATCTGATTTTCAGAGCAGTTTGTCCTCGATCATCTCTGATTTACTTGAATTTTGTTTGTCATAAAGTATGAATGTTTAAATTGACGTTTGTGAAATACTTTCAGAGCTAAATTTTTTTAAATATCGCCCATCTACCTACTTTCAGCGTGTTTATTATTGAGATTTGAGTCTATGTTTGAACAGAAATATCTATTAAAGATGGAAAAATATTCAAGATAAAAGCCTGAACTTTTCACTGTTATTTCCCATCATGTCATTCATTCAGAATCTGTAATATTGGACACGAAGGCCAAATAATCTCTCAACATGGGTGGGGATTTTGAATCTAATTCCATCTCAAATAATCTAATTTTTAGAACAGTGTCCCCTCAAATATCTCTGATTTGAATTATATATTTATTGCCTAAAATATGCTAGTTTTAGCGACAATATCTTAGGAACTACTAAAGATAAAAAATCAAACTTTTCATTATTATTTCTCATCATGTCATTGATTCAGAATCTGTAATATTGGACAAGCAGACCAAATAATCTCTAATTATGGGTCGGTATTATGAATAAGTTCAACGTGACTCATACATCTCAAATAATCCATTTTTTTAAAAACACTTTCCCCTCAGATAACTTTGATTTGCCTGGAATTTTTATAGCATAAAATAGGGATGTTTATTTAGATATCTGTGCAGTTTTAGCTTTATATATCACACGCTTTCTGAAATAGAAATTGTAAAAAACTACCCATCGATCCACTTTCAACAGGGTTTTTTGCACATTGAAGTTGGATTCTGTTTGAACAATATCTCAGGGACTATTTAGAATAAAAACCTGAAATTTTCACTGTTATGTCTCAACATGTCATTGATTTAGAATCTCCAATAATGGGCAAGTAGATAAGAGTCTTTGATTATGGGTGAGGATTATGAATAAGTTCAGTCTATCTGATTCAATCTCAAATAATCCAATTTTTAGAGCAGCTTTACCTCAAATATCTCTGATTTGAAGAACATTTTTATAGCATAAGATATGGATATTTCTAAAGATAGCCGTGCCATTTTAGCTTCATATATCAAACACTTTATGACAGAAATTTTTTAAGAATTGCACGTCGACCCACTTTCAGTACGTTTTTTTCGTGCTTTCAACTTTAAGCCTGTTTGAGTGAATCAGTAGTAGTAGTAGTAGTAGTAGTATCTGAGGAACTGTTAAAGATAAAAACCAGATTTTTTCACTGTTGTTCCTCATCGTGTCATTGATTCACAGTTTGTAATTATATTGGACAAGTTGATAAAATAACCTGATTATAGGTGTGGGTGGGGATAATCGGTAAGTTTGGTGAAAATAACTGTCTTTTTAGTTTTGTGACCAAGTATTACCGATTTAAAAAGTATTTGATATGTTTAGTTTTGTGTTGTTGTGACCTGCAGCTCCACATGGATCAGAAAATATCACTAGTTGACTTCTGGATTATCAGTTTTGTTTGCAAACGTGAGCTCCAAAGATGAGACTTTTCATGATGACGTGAGTTTTTTTTATCATATTTCAACTCACCCTTAATGAGAGATTATTTGATCAGCTTCTCTAATATTAGAGATTCTGAATCAATGGCATGATGAGAAATATCAGTGAATGTTTCAGGTTTTTATCTTTAATAATTCCTCAGATATTGTCCTTCAAACAGCTTCAAATTTCAATCCACAATAAACCTGCTAAAAGTGGATACAAGGGCCATTAAAAGTATATTAGTATGTAATGTAAATATATTGATGTATCAAGGTTAAATTTCACCAATATCTTCATAAATATTCACATTTTATGCTTAAAATTCTCAAGGAAATCAGAGCCAATTAAACAGAAAGTAAAATTTGAGATGGAATGAGCTGTTATTCAGTTCAATAAACGATTTTAATGTGCAAAAAACCTGCTGAAAGTGTGTCAGCGGGCTGTTTTTTTAAAAATGACATCAGAAAATACTTCATATATTAGTCTAAAATTCCTCAGATACCATTTTAAATATCTTTAGCTCATGATTAAGCATTTCAAACACATCAGAGCTGGTCGAGCAGAAGGACTCTGATGATTTTTGATGGAGTAACTCGTTTGTTATCTGAAAAAGAAACCCCACAAGGACTGTTTAGAAAGAATGAATCATTCTGAAACGACCGGAGTGATTTGTAGGGGAGTGCATCTGCATAAAAAAGCGAAAAATGATTTCAAAGAACCTTTCTCCCACAGCGTAGCACTGGCACAGGCTTCTGAAATAGTTTTCTGCTTTGGACGGGCTCCAGCTCTGCCTCTGCACTCGTCATGCCGGTTTAAAAGCTCCAACGAATTATCGGTGTCGGCCTCTTCAGCGTGGAGCCAGAAAACTGTGTGACTCGTAAATAAAGCAGAACAAAAAACATCCAAGAACCCTAAAATCAGAGTGGATTCTCTATGAAACAGCTGTTCTGGTAGATTAGTCACAGAAAACTCAAAGGAATCTGCAGCTTCATGTGTTCAGGATAATCTTTTTTACTTCTCATCTCACTTTAATGTCAGAGAAATGATTTCTCTTGCAGCTCCACGGGAACATTTCGGCTATTTTGTTAATTTTCCTGCATTTGTATCGTTGCTGCAGAGAGTTTTAATGTGGAGCTGCAACAATTAGTCACGAATCTATTCGTCAGTGGACAGAAAATAAAACGTGAGTCACAGTGGGTTTAGGAGGACGGCGGCATTGATCACTGAGAAAAAGACAAATTACTTTTGCAGGAGAAGTTTCCTGGACTTTAATTTGCATCTCCAACACAGAAATCTAAACACAACTGTACAATTCTTGTTTCATTTTGTCGACATTTCAAGTCAAAGCCTTTTTTTTTTTTGCAGAAGAGAATTTAGGTATTTGGTAATTTCATGAAAAAAAATTTGTTTTTAGGAATAAAATCTTATTTGCATATCATTTTTTGTAACTTGTTTAATATCTAATTTGAAGTAACTTTTATTCTAACTTGCAATCAGAAAAAAATATATATTTTTGCCATGTTTTTGGGAATAAAATGTTAAATAATCAGATTTATGACTCAGAATTTAGATTTCATTGTCAAATTCCAGATGTTTTTATTGGAAAATATAATTTTATCAAACCGATAATCACAGTGAAACTTCCGTAGTAAATTATTTACATGAATGCTTTTCAGAAATTTTAGAGTTTTCATTAATTTATCTTCAAATATGCACCAATTTTTCTGTGAATTACAAAAAAACAATGCAAAGTATAGAAAGTAAACGCTTAAATGCTGTTTGTATTTTGGGTGTTTTTTTTTTTTTAATTTGTCTGAATGTGTCATAGAAACAAAACAGCCCAAACCCTCAACATTGACCGGTTCTTTTTCCATGTTTTCGACATTGAAAATATCTTTTTGACGAAATAAAAACAAATGTTCTCCATGTTTGTAGGAATAAAATGTTAAATAATGACAAATCAGGCTGTGAGTTTTATATGAAGAGCAGATTTTTGGCTCAGAAGTAAGATCTGAACGGCCAATTTCCAGATGTATATATATTGGAAGTGATTATTTTAACAAACCGATATCACAGTGAAACTGATTATTTACATGAATATGAAGAATTTTTATTTTAGTTCATGAGTTTTCAGAAAAGTGCCTTCAGATATGCACCATTTTTTTTCTATGAATTACAAAAAATTAATGCAAAGTACAGAAAGTAAACACTTAAATAATTATTTTGGGTGTTTTTTTTCCCCGTTTTACCAAATGTGTTGTTGAAGCAAAACATCCCAAGATCTCTGGCAGTGTTTAACTTTAAACTTCCTCAAGCCCAGTTTGACATTTCAGTACAACAATTCTGTTTATCGACAAAAATGTGCAGTAATGTGATTAATTTATCAAAAATAGATCTGATTTACCTCCAAAGTATAATCGGCAGCTAATTTGATCATGTTTGTTGAATCATTGCAGTCATTTTACAGCTAAAAGCACCAAACATTCTCTATTTGCTGCTTTCCTTTGTCATGTGACAGTAAATTTAATATACTATTTCATTTTTTTGATCATTCTGCGACCAAAATAAGGTCACACAGGCATCCCTGTGATTTGAAGAAAGTGTAAACTGCCTTTTTTTTTTTACTCTCTTTTAATGTTTTATTAACTTTACAACTGAAAAAAATTGCTGCTTCCAGCCAGAAAAAAACCAACATGAGATGGCAGACATCCTACTTGTGGATCTATAATTAAATATCTGTAACTGCACAAGCCATCAAATCCAGGAAAAGAGGCGATAGTAGATGAGTTCAAACAAAATAACTTTTTAAATCATAAACTTATAAAGGAAAAATATATATAACTGTTCAGATACACATTATTTCAAACCGGATAAAACAGCTTTAACATCTCAAAAATATTATAAAACAAAAACGGGACTCAGTTGGAAAATAGACCCACAAATGTTAGGACCAACATAACTAGCAATTAATTCAACAAAGCAGGGCTAATTCTAAAAATATACATGAGGAAATACTTCTAGTAATTAAAAATATATCAAATAACAAACACAAAAATACCATATTTATTTGTGTGTAAACTGCTGTATTATTAATGAACTAACTCCTCTTAAAGTCATATTTACAGTTGAGTCCTTTAGCGTCCTTTCTGTGATTCATGTTCGGTTCTTGTGCCTCCGTTGGACGATGTTCTCTTATTAGGAATCTATTCTATTTTTAGAGTTTTTAATTTACTCCTCCTGTTTTCATCTTTCAGCTCTGAACCACCTCCAATAATCAGATTCTCAGAGCTGCGGCTCACTGTCGAAACATTTTTAAAAATCAACTTCTCATCTGGATTTAATCTGATCTGATTGAGCCAATTTAATCTGATTTAATTGGAATGACTTCGGGGCAAATTCATTAGCAGCTAATGCGACCGTTTGCTGTCTATTTGTCATATTAAAATCGTTTATCATCCAGAAATGCTGCAGAAGAGTAACGACCGGACTGAACTCTCCACCAGCACGGGACTGGAAAGACGTTTTACTGGTTTTAATCTGCCATGTGAACAGACTCGTGTTTAATATGCTGCCAGAAAACTGCTAAATTAAGCCTGTTCCTTGTGTTTTTTCTTCACTTCAGCACCTCTTACAGTGTATGTGTGGCAACAACATGTCTGTGCCGCTGCTCGCCGAGGCCGTGACGGTGTCTGGGACGGAGAAGGAGACCGCGGCGGTGAGTTTCACCACAACACATCAAAATCAGCTTTATCCACCGACTCTTCACACACAATCTGGTCAGCAGTTGGAGAAATAACCGCAAAACATCAGAAGAATCGTTCATTTTTTTAACACAAGCACCAAACTTTTCAAAATTCTGTCTTTTTTGCAACCGCAATTCCGTTTAATTTCACAAAAAGTGATGTTGTAGAGCCGCTTGCTCGGTTTTTGATGTCCATTAGCATGTAGAATCCACATTTGTATGTTCTACTATGATAAGTTAATCCTAACCATCCAGTCTGAAGTGGATCTCTATATATGAGCTCGTTCCAACCATTTTTACTTCGCCAAGGAACGCAGAGGAGAGTTTCACCAAAACACCTCACAGCGAAATCGGCTTTATCGGCCAACTCTTTGAACACATTAAAGGAATCTGCTGCTTTCTTGCTGTCAGTAGTTGGAGAGATAACCGCAAAACATCAGAACGTCGTTTATCTTTACACACAAGCATCAAAATTGACAGGATACAGAAGACGTGATTGATTCTTCTGTTGGTTTTTGCTGCATAAGAGGAATTATGACAGAATTCAGGTGAAATTATTGGTTCCTCAACAAATTTCTGCCTGATAGAAACAAAATAAATTTCAAGTTTAGACAAAATGATTGATTCTACTACAGATTTTTTGCAAAATACAAAAGAAGTGATCGATTATGCTGTTGATTTTTGCAGCATACGGAGGAAATTATGGAGAATATAGAAGAAATTATTGGTTCTACTACAGATTTCTGCAGTGTGCAGAGGAAATAACACAGAATACAAAATAAATAATTCCTTCTACTGTTGATTTTTTATAATATACAGAATAAGTAATACAAAATACAGAAGAATTGATGAATTGTACTGTTGATTTTTGCATTATACAGAAGAAATAATACAGAATAGAGAAGGATTTATTGGTTCTACTTCAGATTTCTGCAGTATGCAAAAGAAATAATACAAAATTTAGAAGAAATGATTGATTCTACTGCAGATTTTTGCTGAATACAGAAGAAAATATTAATTCTACTATTGATTTTTGCATTTTACAGAGGAAATAACACAGAATACAGAAGAATTGATTTATACTACTATTGATTTTTACAGTATACAGAAGAATTATTACAGAATAGACAAAGAATGATAGATTCTGCTGTTGATTTTTGCAGTATAAAGAAGAAATATTACAGAATACAGGTGAAATTATTGGTTCTACTGCAGATATCTGCAATATACAAAAAAATAGTACATAAGTCAGAAGAAATTATTTCATTTTTGCAGTGTACAGAAGAAATAATAGAGTAGTAAAGAAAATGTTGAGTAGACTACCAATGTCTGCAGAATACAAAAGAAATAATTCATTCTACTGTTAATTTTTGCAGTTTACAGAAGAAATAATTCAGAGTAAAGGAGGAATTATTGATTCTACTACAGGTTTTTGCAGTAAATGGTAGAAATGATCCAGAATACAAAATAAATTATTAGTCCTACTGTTGATTTTGGCAGTATGCAGAAGAAATAATGCATTTTTCTGTTGACTTTTGCAGTATACGGAAGACGGAATACAGAAGAAATGATTGATTCTACTTATGATTTCTGCAGGATACAGAAAAAATAATACAAAAGTTTGAAAAAAATTTGATTCTGCTACAGATTGTTTTGCATGATACAGAAGATATATTACAGAATACAGAAGAATTGATTGAATCTACTACAGATTTTTTGCAGAATACAAAAGAACTTATTGTTTCTACTATTGATTTTTGTACATAATAGATTTTAAAGACAGTTTCTGCTGCATTTGCATTGTCTTCCCTGCTGTAGCTCCACCTGTAGCAGCAGGTGTAACAGGTAGATCAGCACTCAGCTGGATCCACACGAAGAAGTTAAACTCCGTCTTTTATGGAGCTGTTGTCGGATACAGTGCAGGGATTTATTAAACTGTCACCGGTTCCAGCTCTGAACGCTAAAAAAAATGTTTTGATCGGTGCAAACGTCTGACTTGGGGCCAACTCTCGGTGAACTGGCAGCTTTCTGACTCTTCGTCGTTCCCTTTCATGGCTGCTCTGTGGGGAGCAGCGTGTGCGGAAACTGGCAGCCGAAGCTTTTCTTGGCAGGAACGTAACATTGGCACCTGTTTTTTCTCTGTTTTGGGGACAAGCACAAACACTTAGCGGTAGTACAATGAGTACAGAAGGACGGCAGATTAACTCCAGGATCAAAGAGGGAGTTTTTTTTCTCGTTTATTCTCTCATGTTCAGAACTGTAAGAGGCGTTAATTGTGTTGTTTTCTTCTCTGCTGCAGGTGATCTTCCTTCATGGTTTGGGAGACTCAGGGTGAGTTTATCAAACGTCTTTATTAGCCTCTGTTTTCTGTCTTTTTATTGTCTTTTATTTCAGTGTCTTCATGAGCAATATTAGTAAAAAGATGCTTGCTGTCCTCATAATTTAACCAGATTTGTATTATTATATTATAATTAGACCTACGGCACACTTACCGCTGGTTGTGGTGGTAATGCTCTGAATTATTTTGTGTGACTGAACTTGAGGTAAATATATGTGGAGTAACTGACGTACAGCTGCAAAAAACAATCATTTTCATTCATTTTTGGATTATTTTCATCTGAAAAAGTTTGAAAATGGAGAAAAGAGTCACAAAAATGTCACCAACAGTGAAAGTAAAATCAAACATTTAATTTAAGACATCAGTAAAAAGATTAGCAGGTTTAGAAAATATTATAGTGTGCTGCTAATGAAAATGCAGTTAAATCTAAAAAGCAAAGCCTTTTAGTTTTACTTAAGCCCAAAATTATCCACAAATTTTGATTTATAGTGAATTTTTACTTGATGTTAAAGTTTATTCTGGCTGGAAACGGCACAAACAAGTGACCGAATAATGTGCAATATTGTGTTAGGAAGGTTATTCATGAATATAAAGTATTTTAAACCATTTTTATGTATTTTGTTACACTTAAAATGTTTTTCCTGATGATGTGATGTGCAAATTGTCGCCTTTTTTCAGAAAATGCAGCTTCTATACCATTCTAAATGTTCCAGATCATTTCTACTATCTTTGTTATTTATTGACTGTTAATAGTGGCGTAGTAGAGGTTTATTTTTAAATCTTGCACGGCTTTAGTTGCATTTTCACCAAAATTATCCATAAGCAGGAGAAAATTTATATTTCTAGTGAATTTTTACTTCAAGAAAAGGTTTTTTCTGCCTGGAAACAAACAAGTGACCAAATAATGTGATATACTGTGCTAGAGAGGTTATTGATGAATTTTTACATATATTTTAACATTTTTTACAGAAAATGCGATCTGCAAATTAATTCTTACCACTAGAAATTGTCACTAATTTTTCAGAAACTGCAGTTTGTATACCGTTTTAAATCATCCAGATAATTTCTACTGTTTTCTGTTATTTATTGACGATTAATATTGTTAATTTGACCCTTGTTTTTATGGTTTCACCCTCTGTTTTCTTTTATTTTGGGTGCCATATAAATACAGTTGTTATTTTTATTATTAGAAATAAGAATCTGGCTTTTGAGTTGAGTAATTCTGAGGCTTAACTGCACATATTTTATACCAGATCATAAAATATGGTCAGAAAATTCTCAGAAAATCTAATTTCTACATGTAAAAATCATCAAATAAATGAATAGTGTCATCACAGAGGGTTACTTTTAAATCCTGCCTGCCTCTCGGTGCGTTTTCTCTTGGCTTTACTCCACTAGATCGACATTTCTTCGTCCTAATTCTCATTCAGTGGCTAATTGATAGCCACCATCATGTAGTTGAATTTGACAGAGCAGCTCTGTGAACACTTTAAAATACTCGTTTAAAAACTGAGAACATGATGACAGCTGCTGCTCCATGCAGCTTTACATCAAAACGATCCCCTCAGGCTGCTTTTTCCCTTCGAGTGCCTCTTTGTACGTCAAGAGCAAACATTTTCAGCGAGCGTTGCTTCGGTGTAAAAGTGGTTTTGATGCACCCGGTCCATCAGGTTTGGTTTGGATGTGCTGCCTGCTGGTAATTTCACCGCACTGGAAAAAATGCCCCTCTCAAAACAAGAAAAAAAAACTTATTTCAGAGAACTTTTACCTTGAAATAAGTGAAAAAAAATCTGCCAATAGAACAAGTGAAAAATGGCTTGGTGAGATTTCTTGAAATAAGATGTGATATTTAGAATATTGAGGTGTTAAAATTAGCCGGGAAAACTTATTTTAAGCTGTATTTTACAAGGATTGTCAAGCTTAGGTGTCTTAACCGTCCTGTTGTCCTCATTTTTTGGCACCAAAAATATTGTTTGTCTGAAAAAAATTCTGCGAAAAATTTGCAAAATCTTGAGGAAGAAAATTCCTAAAAAGTTTTATTTTAAAAAAATATCCCCAAATTTGGCAAGAAGTAAAAATTCAAGAAATTAAAAAAAAAAGAAAATTGTAAATCTTTTAAAAAATGATTAAAAATCTTACCAAAAAGCCCTAGAAATATCTAAAGTGATTCCATATATATCAGTAGAACTTATATTTTCTTTAAGAACATTCAGAACATTCAGAACATTCAGAAAAAATTTTTTTTCTGAATGTTCTTAAAGAAACATTTTTTTTAACATTTCTTTTTTCCACTAAAAAAAATTTTCAAAAATTGCCCGAAAATGTTGAAAATGTGGAAGTTTTCACTGTGAAAATACAGATTTTTTTCCCACATTTTTACACTTTAAATGTGAGGGTTAAAACAAGATAATTTCGAGATTCTTTGACTTACCAAGATATTTAAGATGCGTTGTCTTAAAACAAGTCCCTCCATCTGGCTGAAATGTCTCTTGTTAAGTAAATTTATCTTAAATCCAGTGGGATGAGACATTTTGACGAAAAATAAGACAAATAGACTTGCTAAGATTTAGAGTTTTTGCAGTGTGTAGCTGGATTAGAAACAACTCTCTGTGTTTTCTGTCAGGCACGGGTGGGCAGACACTTTGACGGCGATCCAGCTGCGTCACGTCAAGTTTATCTGCCCCCACGCGTAAGTCTTTCTATTATTTAATGCTTTCTAAGACTGTCGGCGGCTTTCGTTGATGCTAAGCTGCTTCATGTTTCGGCCGTTTATCACCCGGCTGCCGCTGATCTGCCGTCATGTTTCCCCCCTCAGGCCTCCGATCCCCGTCACTCTCAACATGAAGTCCATGATGCCCGCGTGGTGAGTTGGCGTGATGAGAGAGGCGTCCTTTCAGCCCGACACTGGCTGCCATTGTCTCCCTGGAAACCACAATAGCCTCCCATGCTGCCGCTGACAAAGCCGTGATTGTGTCTGTTGATTTTCTCTGCTTGTGTGCAGGTTCGACCTCATGGGTCTGAGCCCCGACTCCCCAGAGGACGAGTCTGGAATCAAGAAGGCAGCAGAAAACAGTGAGTTTAATGAGGAGACGAGATAAACTTTATTGATCATGTAAATTGATCATGGCCACAGCCATGAAATTTGGTGAGGACAGACAGAATAGTTTCCAGCAGATTTACAATTAGTGGCCCTTAAAAATGGAAAAACATGCACATTTTTAAAATGTTGGTGCCACTGAAAGGTCTTTCAGGTGAAAATATATGGATATATCCATATTTCCTACTAAAACTACAGTCTTCCATTGACATTTTACCAACTTTTGAGGCTCCTAACGTCTCTAGAATTTGATGTGTGGTAAGCTGAACTCCAGGGTTTTTTTTACCATTTTGGCATGAAAAAGTGATGCTGTAAGGCTAAAAATACAGATATAAGACATATTAAAGACTATGTAAGGCTGAAAATACAGATATAAGATATATTAAAGACCATGTAGGGCTAAAAATAAAGATGTACGATATACTAAAGACCATATAAAGCTTAAAATACAAAAAAAAAAGATCTATTAAAGACTATATCAGGTTAAAATTAAAGATTTAAGATAGAAATAAAGACGATGTACGGCTAAAAATACAGGTATAAGATAAATAAAGACTATGTAAGGCTAAAAGCACAGATATGTGATCTATTAAAGACTTTTAACGCTGAAAATACACATATAAGATATATTAAAGACCATGTAGGGCTAAAAAATAAAGATTTAAGATATGCTAAAGACGATATACGGCTAAAAATAAGTTATAAGATAAAAATAAAGCTTATGTAAGGCAAAAAATACGGATATAAGGTACATTTAAAACTATGTAAGGCTAAAAATACAAATATGAGATATAAATAAAGACTATGTAAGGCTAAAAGTAAAGATAGTAGATATTTTAAAGACTATCTAAGGCTAAAAATACGGATAGAAGACATGCTCGAGCTGCAGCAAATGGAGATCAATCAGTGGAGGAAGACTCCATGTCTAAAGATTTGCACATTTGAGAGGAAGCAGCAGATATTCTATGGTAGAAAGAGATCATTTTCATGGAAAAACTTCAAAATATGTAACTGTTGGAAAGAGAAATGAGTTTCTGTTTAAGTAGCGACCAGAGATAAACTGTAAAATGTAAAGTTTGCAGGAGGCCGTCATTGATTCGAGCTGCAGTGTGTTCACCTTTTCACGTTTTTCACAGCTGACTAAAATACTCACAAATCCCGAAGAAACTGCAAACACTGTGAAACTCTTTCCTCCGTCTGAAATAGGAAAATTCTGGTAGATTTCCCAAACTTACAGTCCAACATTCACACCTGCTTCAGGCTGGGATTGGCCGATATGTGGAGGTGAAAAAACATGGAGAATTTAAACTCGTCTCTTAAGATTTCTTCTATTTTTCAGTCTTCAGTTTAACTCACTGAGGCCAACAGTATGAATCCAGAAATGTGGGCAGTTATTTCAGATATATCACTCCTCTTTATTAATTTATCAAAAAACACTTTTCCTTTGAGCATTTATATTTCATTTACACACATTCACAGGTCTTTAGTTTGTAACAGCAGCGTGTTGAAGGGCTGAGGCTCCCCCTGGTGGTCAGGTGTTTTAGCATCTCTAAACCAACCACACATCCAACATGGCTGCAGCTTGTTTTAGTCACATCAGATACCTTAAGCTGCTTCCTCCTCATCATAAATCGCTGCCGGGCTGTCACCTCTGTTTGTGTCTTCACTGAATCACGTTTTGTTCCTTTTTATCTCCAGTCAAGGCCATAATCGAACACGAGGCCAAAAACGGGATCCCTCCAAACCGCATAATGCTCGGTGGCTTCTCTCAGGTGGGAATTTACCTCCGAGCATCATTTTATTTTACATTAGAGGCATGTTTACATCACAGTGTATGTTCTGGTGGTTGATGTGTGTGATGAGGTTGGTGTGTTTCCTCCTCAGGGTGGAGCCTTGTCCTTGTACACCGCCTTGACCTGCCAGCACCAGTTGGCCGGTGTTGTGGCCCTCAGCTGCTGGCTTCCACTTCACAGGAGTTTCCCATCGGTACAGTCACAGTTTTTTTACCGCCTGCTTCGGCCTCACGTGTCCTGCTTCCGTTTTCTGTCGCTGCTATTTTCGGTGTCCGTCTCGTCCTGCAGGTGTCGAGCGGCAACAAGAACCTCCCCATCCTGCAGTGCCACGGCGAGATGGACGTCATGATCCCGGTGCAGTTTGGTGCCATGACGGCAGAAAAACTCAAAAACATAGTCAACCCTCAGATGATCACCTTCAAAACCTACCCAGGGCTCTCTCACTCCTCCTGTCCCCAGGTACTGTTCTGTACAAGCTGCTCTGATATGAAAGTTTTTGTTCTTTTTGCTTTATTTGCAGTCAGCAACAAATATTTCTTTCCTGACTTATCTTCATTACATCCATCCATTATCTATAAACTGCTAAAGCTGGAGTCTGTCCCAGCGGTTTTAGGGTGAAGACAGGAGATACCTGCATAGGTCACCAGTCCATTGCAGTGCTACATGTAGAGACAAACACTCACATTCACACCTGCGCATATTTTAGAATTACCAGTTAACCTCAGCGTGTTTTTTTACGATGGGAGGAATCCGGAGAAAGCCCACACATGCACAGGGAGAACATGCAAACTGCACGCAGGAAGATCCCAAGCCGGGACGTGAACCAGGGATCTTCTAGCTGCAAGACGATGATGCTACCCACTGAGTTATTATGCAGCCCTGTTTTCATTATATCTACCACAAAAACACCAAAACATCCACCTGTGGATTATTTTATCTCAAATCATCAGGGACCTTCTGCTCGACCATCTCTGATTTGCCTGAAACTTTTCTGTTTTATCAAAAACTATGAATACAGAGCTACAAGTGAAAAGATTATTTCAAAAACAAAAATTTCATTGAATCCTAAATGGTTTCTAATCACATCTATTTCAAAGAACATCCGTCTATCCATTATCTAGCCTCAGCATTCTAAATGCTAAAAAAGTGATTGATCTATTCGGGGGGGGGGCTAATAGATCAACGATCACACATTAAACTAGAAAAGCACTCGGAGAGCACAGTCGTCCACCAAGGCTGCTCATTCCCCCATTATGGCATCGTCAGAAATACAGCATTTTTTGTAAGTTATTGATGATCAGAAATCACGGCAACATAGAATGTGGCCATTTAATAATAATAAAAACAATAATAATAATAACTTTATTTGTATAGCACCTTTCAGAAGAACATTCACACAGTGCTTTGATAGGTAGAACATAGTGATAAAAGTGAAATAAAAGAGAACTTTTCTGGAAGGTGAATCTATAAAAATGGGTTTTAAGAGGTGATTTAAAAGAATTTACTGATTCGGCGAGCCTTAGCTCCTCAAGAAGGTCGTTCCAAAGCTGAGAGGCCTGGATGGAGAAGGCCCGGTCACTCTTATAGATATAGAAAATATAGATGTACCCACAACAAAATGACTTTGCACTGGGTACAGGCATGTGTTATAAATGTGTACGCTATGTACAGATACCGAATCACGTGACCTAAATATGTAGCGGGCAGCGGGAATTGATGGGACTCAGAAACACCCCCACAGTTTAGTCAGTTGTTCCTTGTATCATTTCCGATGGATAAGTCCACTTCAGTGGATCTGTAGTAGAATCACAATCATGTGATCATGAACAGGCAGCTGACGTAGTGTTCACTTGTTGTCATGGTTACAGTGACGCTGTGACGCTATCTGGCAAAGATACGTAAATCTTTAACAAATCCATGGATCCAGACTATAAGCCGCAGCACGACCAGTATCTAATCACTTGGTTCTTGTGTCATTCCTGACCTTTCTTGAAAACTTCATCCAAATGTGTTAGTCTGTTTTTGAGTAATGTTACTAACAGACAGACAGACAGACAGACAGACAGACAGACAGACAAACCAACGGCGATCGTCACATAACTCTGATGCATTCCTTGGAGGAATAATACAAATTTTCTTAGTTTTATCTTCAAGTCATTGTGTTTGCTTGTTTTCAAATCGTGCAGCACTTTGGTTCAACTCCTGTCTGCTTTTAAATGTGCTTTATGAATAAATTTGACAAACTTGAAAGCGTATTTATGGATTTCCTGTCACAAGACAACACATACAGTGTTAGATACTGTATTTGATCCCGCTCACCTCTCGTCTCGTCTCTTTCAGGAGATGGCGGCTGTAAAGGAATTTATTGAGCAGCATTTGCCCCGGATCTGACCTCACCTCATCCCCACTGTGACCCCCTGAGACACTGACCTCTCACCCCTGATCTGCCATTCTCCCACAGGAAACAGCCATGAGCAGCACCCCCTCTTCCACAGACATCCACAGACAACCAACACGCACATGTTCACATTTAATCCCAACGATTCGACACACACCGCTAAACAAACCTCCAGCCTGACAGTCCCGACTCCAGACCGGTCAAACACACTGATTCGACGACGACATTACCAAGTGCTCGCTCTCACAAGTCTTAGCCTTCGGAGGGAGAAACACTGATTCATATGATACATTCCCTTTGGGTTTTATTTAAACGACCTGTCTGTTGCCTCCAGTTTTTTTTTTTTAACTTTTACCTCATTTTGCTTCCTTTTTTTAATCCATCGCTTCACAGCCACGACTTTCCCCATTTCATCGCTGTGTCAGTTTGTACAACATTTAATAGAGAACCAACATTCAAACCGAGTCTGGTGAGCAGGTTAACACCCGCCTGCTGCCGTCTGTGATCACGCTAACTGGTAAAAGCTCAGTCAGACCGGATTTTGCTTCCCGTTAATTCCCAGTTATTTTGATTCAGCTCCTGAAGTCCAGTGAGTTTGGGAGAAAAGATGTCATCGGCCTCTCGTTGAATCTTTCTTCATGGCTGCAGCACAGAAAGTTAGCGCATGAACGGTGACGTTAAAGTGGCAGCAGACAACTTTTACCTCTCCTCCTCAGCATTTCCAAGTGTCACAAAAGACTGGAGTGATCTCTGTTTTCCGTTACAATAATAAAAGCAGAGGAAAACTCCTGGTTGTATTTCTAAGTAGGGATTTCTAACAACAGAGATCGAATGGTTGTAGGTCACCTTAAAAAACCCACAGTAAACCCTCCACGCCAGCCTTGTTAGCTTAAATCAGTCATAAATATAGAAAAATCTGCATGTTAACTCTAGATTAGCTTATAAAAAGCCACAGTTAGCCCTCCATGCTAGCCTTGGTAGCCTCAAGCAATCATAAATATACAAAATGCTAAATGCTATTTTCTGGATATTAACTAAGCTTTACCGGGTTATTTTATACTGAAATGATAACAGATTGGCCTGAATGTGTATATGTTGGCGTGATATTTGAAAATAGGCAAATAAGACGAGTTAGCTGCTGTTTTTAGATGATCCGCCATTTTGGTTGTTGAGCTGTGACGTCAAAACTGATATTTACAATGTTTCCGCTACACTTTTTGGACACAAAATGCAACCACAGTGCCAATTTATTTGGAGCCGACTCAGAGTAATCATTGAGTAAATGTGATATAAGTTAGTTGTGAAGACATGGGTGTGGTCGCCTGTTCCAAAAATATTAAGAATTTGTTCGGATGAGAGCATTTCAGTGGACCAGTAGACTTGGAGACTACAGCCCTAGTAGAAATTTATGCATTTTCCTCTTATTTCTGAGTATTTGCTGAGAAAAATATCTTCAGTAAATGAAACTCAAATTACCAAAACTGGTTAAAAATAATCTAAAATCGATTGTTATTCAGTTGTCATCATTTTGGTGCTGGTGATTTTCCTTTGGTGCTGGCTAGAACCTCTTTGGGAGGCACCAAAAATTCCTCTATGCACAAAAAACCTGCAATCTAAATCTAAATGGTGTCATTATTCTATGGTCAAGATATCTTAAAGTCAACATTTACTTCATAATGATAAGTTAGAGCACAAAAAACTTGTCTGTTGCCACTTTGAGCAGCGAAATGTTTAATAACGCAATAAAATCTGGATGTTTGTGGACATACCAGTTTGTGTTTACAGTCTCTTCCTGTTTTAAGCTTCACCACACAAGCAACTGTTTGGTCTGACTGCAGCTCTGGTGTTTGAGCCCCACAGATTGTGACTCAGGTGTAGTAAAAACAGATACTTCCACTAATTTATCCATCTCCCCATGACGGCAAACTGCAGCCTGTCCGGGTCTCACTTCGCTAACGACAAGAAGATCCTTTTACCGAAACATCCACGCCTTTTCTTTTTACAACAAGTGTGATAAAGTATCTTGAATTCTATGAACAACATCCAACTGAAAATAAAAGAAAACTAATCAATCGATGCTTTTGCCACCCCGTGCTGTTTCTTTCTCCACGCCTGCATGTCAGTGACGTCTCTCTGCTTTTTGTGACTCTGTATGCGAAAGTACCTCAGTTTATTTCTTTTAGTTTTTCTTTTTGTTTTTTAGTCATGAGATTGTAGGCTGCATGAAATCCAGATGGTTGCAGACCCGCACAGACTGCACACCACGAGTCGATTCACTGTACCTTCCACCCCTTTCCAGTGTTGCTGTTTCCTCTGGATCTCAATGGTCCTGTTTGCTTTAAACTCTGGAATAAACCTGCTTCCTCCACATCTTCTTCCACGACACCAAAGCAGTCCCGAGTTTAAAGCTGTCACAGATATATTAACTTCTCATCTCCCTCCTTTGGCTACCTGCTCTAACCCACTAATAAACCATCAAAGGTCAGATTTAAAGTTAATCCCAACACCATTATAGGTCACTTCTTTAAAAAAAAAAAAATATGGCGATACGAAGGGAGAGCTTTGGCAAGAAGCTGTTCCGAGACTGAAGGGTGATTTGAAATTTCAAAATAAAGTTAACCTTGAACAACTTGTGATCCTTGGATATAGGAGTGTAACTCTGAGGAGTCGTGTATGCTTAAACATATATATATATCAGGTGTTCTGCATTTTCCTTTGTGAATGTTAATTTTTCTCTCCTCATGACTTCCTGTTCTCTGGTTTTAAAACAAAAAAAAAGAAAGACATCTGTTTTGATTGTTGTTCACAAATCAATGAATGTCTCTCTCATCTCCTCCAACCCTTTTACTCCGAATCTGACGCAGCCCTGCCTTTATTTACTTTCATTTCCTCTCCTCTTTGACACCTTTGTTTTTTTTTATTATTATAATTCCAGCATCTCTCCCCGGTCTTGTGCATTTATGTTGTGATTGGTTAAACTTTTTACATGTTTTTTGTTGATGTTTTTTTGTGTTTGTCACTGTTGTCATCTCATCCTCTTTTTTTGTGTCTGTTTATAATGACGAGCATTAAGAAAACGTGTCAAGGTGACACTGGTGGTCTCTCCACTTGTTTTGTTTCCAAAACACCTGTATGCGGAATAAATGACAAAAAATTCCGTCCGAGTTGAGCGTCTATCATTTTCTATATCTTTATGAAGGATTACTGCTACTAATTTAAAGTTTTGTTTGTTTTCTAAACTGTTTTTGTGCTTTTTAGACCAGTGGCTACTTTTAATAGTCCTAAATATACAACATAATTTGCATTAGCTTGAACAAAACATAAAAACTTTCCTTGTAAGATGTGAAAATGTCAGAGTAGGACTTTTGAGGAAAGACACACCCTCTGACATCAATGATTTTGAAGATCATTGTCTTGCTAATGTTAGATTTTTTTTAAAAATTTTATTGCGAGAAAGTTTTAACACAAGATTTTTACATTCATTATTATTCCCACTTTTTTTTTAAACTACTGAACAACTGAACATACAGCAGGTATCAGACAAAGAATAAATAAGTAATTAAATGAATACAAAAACAATGATAATATAAATAAAAGCACAAACAAGCACACCAGAAGTTCACCCGTCTGCACCACCAAAGTGTCAATTATTCTTAAATTGACTGGAATACTGTTGACTTAGTAAAACAGGGTCCGGACTATGATGTGTCCATATTAGCCACATAGTCCAGAATGGGTCGCCATATCTTAATAAATCCTTCAGTATTGTCATGAAGGGTGTAGGTCAGCTCTTCCACAGGGAGTATTCTCAGGACCTCCCTGTACCAGTCCTCCACTGTCGGGCTGTCCTTTGATATCCAAAGTTTGAGGAATGTCTTTCTTGCTATATATAAGAGAATTTCAGTCAGTTTGGCATTATGTTTGTCCCTAGCATTGTCCACTTTCGCTGCCAAAATACACTGAAATAGGGTGAGCTCCAAGTCATATCCCATCAAATTAGTAACTTCTTCCTTCACTTCCGACCAGAAATTTTGCATTTTACAACATTTCCAAACCATGTGTGTGTATGTACCAATTTCTGAGTTACATTTAATACAATTAGGGGAGCCTAATCCAAGTCTGCTCCTCAGCAGTGGTGTGCAATGGAGTCTGTGTAATATTTTGAATTGTGTCTCTCTGTCTGTGTTACAGCTCAGAATTCTAAGTGTGTCTTTTATAATTGAAACCCACACATTCTCTTCTATTTGTTCCCCTATATCATTCAGTCTGCCACTGTTTTCTGATGTCAGTAGAATAGTTAAAATTTAAACCAAAGGTTTTGTAAATATGACAAATAAATCTTTTTGGCATGGGTTGTATTAGAAGATCTTCCAAAAATGTCATATTGGGAGCATGTACATTTTTAGATATATAGTGTCTTATTTGTAAATAGCAGTAAAAGTGAGACTGTAGTAAAAAATATGTACTTTTTAGGGCTTCAAATGACTCCATTGCGCCTCCCTCATAGAGTTTGACAAGCCAGTCCAAGCCTTTTTCCTGCCAAAATTTGTACACTGCATCATGACGCAACAAAATCTGGGTTCTTCCATATTGGGGCCAGAAGGGAAAAATGTTTTTTTAAATTTGAAGCAACACATAATCTTGTTCCATGTGTTCAACGTATTCCTGACAATGAAATTGTTTTGAACCTCCAATTTTACCTTCTTGTAGGCTATAAAAGGGCAGTCTCTTAGTGCTAGGAGGCCACAGTTCCAAGATTCCATGTCAATCCATGTATTTGTAGCGTCCGGGTTCACCCATTCATATATATAGCGCATTTGTGCAGCCCAATAAGTCGTACATTAAGGACTCCTAATCCTCCTTGATCCTTGTCTCTCTGAAGTTTACTAATTTTCATTCTTACCTTTTTTCCCTGCCAAATGAACTGTGTGAACAATTTATCAAAATTTGCAAACCAGCTATTAGGAATGAAATTTGGCAGCATCTGTAGTGGATACATGAACCTAGGTAATACATTCATTTTCAGCACACTGATCCTGCCCAACCAAGAAACAGGTAAACTTCTCCATCTGTCCAAGTCATCCTTGATGCCCGTTATAATTTGTCGCAGGTTTAATTTAATCAGTTTTTTGAGAGAGGGACTAACTTTTATTCCTAGATATGTAATCTCCTTGGGTGACCAATAAAAAGGGAAGCCACTAGGTGGAGCAGATCCCACCATAGCGCCAATGGGCATAGCTTCTGTTTTTGACAAGTTTACTTTAAAACCTGATACATATCCAAATTGTTGTTGACATTCAAGCAGATGTGGGATGGTGGTATCAATCTCAACTAAATACAGAAGTACGTCATCTGCATAAAGTGATATTTTGTGTTCTGTGCCTTCAATATTAAAGCCCCTAATCTCTGAAGAAGTTCTAATGTGCTCTGCCAGTGGCTCGATAGCCAGTGCAAACAAAAGGGGGCTCAAGGGGCATCCTTGGTGGGTTCCACGCTCTAGTGGGAAAGAATCTGAACAATAGAGGTTCGTGATAACAGCTGCTTTAGGGGACAAATATAACAATTTCACCCAGTCAATAAACCCCGCACCAATTTTGAATTTTTCCATAGCGTAGAAAAGGAATGACCATTCTACTCTGTCAAATGCTAATGTTAGATTTCTGATACATTTAGTAAACTATCATCTAATACAGTTAGAAGTTAACCAGCAGTAAAAATGTATTATTAGCCGACTAAAAAGCTAACTTAAGGTAATAAAGCTAGGCTATATTAGCTTGCTGTAGCACAAGCTGACTTTATGTCAAGCTAATAATGTGCTACATTAGCTGGATGTAGCTCAAGCCAACTAGCTTGAACTCTTTGGGACTGTCAGCTAAAATCACTGCATATATGACATTTTTATTTCATGAAATTGAATATTATACATTATATAACTTGTTAGGCAGCTTTAAGGCAAAAAAAAACTTTAAAAATGAAAATCAAAAATAACTTTTAGTTGAAGTCAGAAGTGTCAAAAATTCAGCATATAGTTTAAGTTACTCAAAAATAACATTTAAATTGCTAATAGTGACTGGAAGATTACAGTCTCAAGTCATCTTTATAATAGATAGATAGATAGATAGATAGATAGATAGATAGATAGATAGAAGGCACATGTAAACATAAATGAGCCGTAGTAAAGCAATCAAGGTGCAACAATATTTGTCTTCTGTATTTTATTAAAGTAAAATAAAGGGTAAAATGCAGAGGGAATATTTCAGCTTCAAGGACAGAGCTCAACAATCAAACAAGAAAATACAAGTTACTTTAGGATTTGTCCAAACATTACAGTCTCAGCTTTCTCATGAAGATAACAGATGACAGACACTCATCAGGAATATGGATACAGCAGAGTGCAGTCGAAACCAGGCCACCAGGCCTACTTATTTGAATGTTTGTCTCGTTATTTTAGTTATTATATTATTTATCTATTTATTTTTTTACTATTTTCTACATTCTCAAACAATTATGAAGACAATTATCAAGGCAAACAGTTGCTAATTTCAGGAATCTAATAGATACTTCATAATTTTTTTGTTTACACGTTTTTTATACATACTAACTTCAAACTTCAAACTTTATTTATTTGTATAGCACTTTTCATGCAGAACAACACAAAGTGGTTCACAAGAATTAAAAACAAAGAAGACAATAAATAAATACAATTAAAAATAAAATAGAAATAAAAAACCCAACTCTCCACCCTCCCTACATATAGACAGCCATTCACAGGCACACACCCACGCAGGCACACACACCCACGCAACATGACATCATCAAGACATGGCGAGGCACTGAGGCTAGAAGAAAGGAAGGAAGACACTACCTTGAAGAGGTAGATTTCTGTAATTCTATAACTTTGATGTCTGCAGTTTTGTTCTACACTGTAGAAAATCCTTAAAATTCATTTGAAAAATCTATCTATAGACAGATGTGGACTACGCTATATAGCTGTTTTTTAATGCAAATCTTTATTTAGAATCAAAGAAAATACAGTCAGGATATAACAAAGCATTTGAGAAGAAGAAAAAAAAAGAAAAAAGTGATTTCAATGAGTATACAGTAAATTAAATACCTATATACATATATACACACACACACACACACACACATATATATGAAATAAAATACATAACGCATATAAGCCACATGGTATAAGGTTTGTTTTCCTATTATTTTTAGGCTTCAGGAAATAATTTCTTAAAATACAGAAGTGTACTAAGCAGGGGCGGATCTAGGATTCTAGGAGATCAGGGGCTTAGCCCTGAGGGTGCAGATGCCGATTTATTTTTTCCGGCTTTTTTTGTGCCACGCACACAAAACTATCCTTATTTTATTTTTATTTGTTTACATCAACTTACCACCAATTCAAAGCTGTGAATGGCACAGAGAACACTTAAAAATCAGACCCATGCATGATTTCTATAACGTTAACATCAGTGGTGGACAGTACATTTACAATTTTTAGCCACTTTTACTTTACCTGAGTATTTCCATTTTAAGGTACATATCAGAGGGAAATATTCTCCTTCCACTCAGCTACATTTGTTTGACAGCTTTAGTTACTTTTCAGATAACGATTCATAAAATTCATGTGAAAATACTCACATGCTGAGTTTAAATGTTTGAAATGTTTCTTGATGAGATTAGAAAATTCTCCCTCTTCTTCAAATAAATGAACTGTTTTAAACTCCCTTGGATTAGCTAAAAGAAACATAGTTATTAACTGTTGATTGAACCACCCAAAAGTGTACATATTAGCTAAAATTAGCACAAGCTTAAACATCTGCAGTAGTAAAATACAGTATAATAATCCAAAAACATCTTATATAATGGCAAAGCACTGACAGGGAGCATTTTTCTGCACAATGAATACTTCAATCATTTTGCCAGTAATACTTTTCATTCATATTTCATAAAGGGTTTTTAGTCTTATCCTGGAATGCAACATTGATCTTGCTGTCTTTCATTTTCAGTGCGGTTGTGTTGTTGTTGGTATTAACGGATAATACTGATAGCCAGCTAGCAAAATCAGTCAAAGTTTCACAAACCGGGAACATCAATCTGTCTAGCAGCTTCAGCTTCTGCTTCTGCTACTGCTGCTGCTGCTGCTGCGGGGCTCTTGAGAAAACATCCGGGGCTTGAGCCCAAGTAGCCACCCCCTAGATCCGCCGATGGTACTAAGCGTAACAGCGGAACAGTCTATGATCCTTCGTCAGACAGTTGGCCCCGCCCCTCTGAGGCTGCAGACTAATCACCGACACATGACTCTTTCTAAGGAGGAAGCAGCATCGGAGAAGTCGGAGTCGGCCTGACACAGACATAGAGTCGTTTTATCCCTGCGATAACGCCGAATTTACCAACAAGAAGAGACTCTGGTCTGTGTTTAAAATGTTTCTGATCGCTGTTTTGGTCCTCCTGGGGGCTCAACTGACGGTTAATGGCGGTAAGTTGTTGTTTTGTACACGATGTTGTTTGTCCCGTTAAAAGTGAAAGTAAAACAGTTGTGACGTCTTTAGAAAAACAATATTTCAGGCTGTAATTCTAGTCAAATATATCGATGCAGACGATCACTTTCTTCAATTTTAGCAACGTACAGTTATTCCAGAGACGTGATGCTGAAAAACAGACCAAGAAAACCAACTTACTGCTGAATTTCGTCGACTGAACTTGTTAGTTAGCTTTGGCTGTCGACTTAGCTTGTTGCTCAGGTGGACACACGTCGTAACCGTGTCATGTATGAGCGCTTAAATGAACATTGGCGTTAAATATCGATTAAGGTGCAGGTGAATAAGGTGTAACTGTCACAAATATATATTAAAAATGAGAAAGAAAAGTATTACTCGTAGTTTGTGTTTTTTAATTGTTCCGTTTTGACTTGATAAAAGAAGAAAATTGCGTAATGGTTAAACTATTTCCTTATGTGAGGCTAAAGTTCTGACTTTACATGTTATCTTTTATTTTTACTTATTAGATCCAAATGTCCATTGTTTAATCTTATTTAGTTTCTATCTACTAATTTAGACTTGGTTAGTGCAGTTTTGACTTTATATCCTATAATTAATCTCACTTCCTACATCCAGATTTTCACCTCTGTTCATACTGTGTAGTCCTTGTCTTGCTAATTCTAAACTAAATCACACATTTTTATGGCTCTCTGGTATAATCTCGATTTTCCGTTTGGATAGATTTTTCTGACCTGTTAAATTAGACTTGGCTATTGTATTTTTATATATGCTTTTTAATTTTATTTTTTTCTTTTAATCTGATTAAATGGATAGATTGAGCTGGTTATAGCAGACACTTCACTTAAACTGATACACTGTTCTACTTTTCTAGCTTATTTTAAACCTGTCCTGGGTTCGATTCCCACTCGCGGCCCTTTGCTGCATGTCTTCCTCCAACTCTTCTCCCTCCTTTCCTGTCTGTCTCATCTGCACTTATCAATAAAAGGCTAAAAAGTCCAAAAAAAAAAACTGAAAAAAACTGTCCCACAGCTACAACCTAAAAAAAACTACCAAAAATACAGTTGAAAGTTGTTTTTTGCATTGTTGAGTAGTTGTCTTCACAGCACTGCCATGAATGTATTCATATTTTTTTATTGTCATTATAATCTGTGAATTATTACTTTGGTCAGTTGACTAGTTGGACATCTTGTCTTATATAAGTGTGTGTGTGTGTGTGTGTGTGTGTGTGTGTGTGTGTAAAGCTAGCCATTACCATGAGGCCTGATTATTTACATTAAGGCAATCTTTTTTGTTTTACACATTTCCTGAAATAAATTTTACAACATGCAAATGTGATACTACCTCATTAAATACAAGCTAGTTTGCATACATGTCCAGAAATGTTAAAAAAAGAGTAGTAAAGCGAACGCTCAGATATGTATTTTGTATGTTTCTTTTTCACCAGTCTTGTTATAGTAGCAGCAAATCTCACAATCTCAAAATTGACAAGGATGTTTCATTTTCAGTTGTTTTTTTTAAATAGTAAAAGGGTTTGTCGAGTCAAAAACGATGTCTGAAATTGCTGAAAAAATTTCAAACAAAAGACCAAAAGAAAAGCATATCCTCGTCAGTGAACTCTAAAGAAAGTTTGGTGGAACAGTCTCCTGTTAATGACCAGGTTATAACAGCAGTCCATAGTTCAACAGTTAAAAAAAAAAGCGTATCTCAGCTGATGTTGTTGCTGTTTTAATGGCACCAGTGAGATAAAAGCCACACCTGTAAACTACACATTTAACTGTTGGTGAATTAAAAAAATTCATACATTTGTCATCAATTACAACTACGGCATGAAATATAATGTTGTGTTTTTTGTGTGTTATGAAATCATGTTCTGATGAAGGTGGAGCAGTCGTGTGTTTGAGTATGTGGACAGACGAGATTGTCTAAATACTTGTGACATGATAAGTCAGAATTGGCTCCAGAGCAAAGTCTGATTGTAAAAGTCTGTTAATGTTGAGTTTATAGCTTGTTTTTTAGTCACGGTCAGGGTTCTCGCCAGGATTTTTTTTCAGCGTAACGGCAGGCCCTCCTGCACGCGCGCAATAGACGGGAACGGGTCAATCGACAGGAAAGTACGGCTGAGGTGGGGAGACATAAATTAACCTAGATAGGCACCCAGTTGATAAAAACAAACGCACATGGCGTTATCTGTCAAAATAACCGTGCAGCGGCCCTAATCACAGTGTTAACCCTTCCTGTTCGGCCCCCGACCGTGGTCAGGAAGCCCGGGGTTAACCCCTTCACTTCCTCAGCAACCGTAGAGGCAAAGACACAGGAGCCCAGCCGTATCGAAGAACACTGCAGTCTTTATTGTTTATAAACAGTGGCTGAACCGCACAGTAAGGCCAACCCAGCAAATACACACTTTCTGTCCTCCTCCGACTGCACCGACTGCCCGTCTCTCTCACTCGCTCTCCCCCTCCCTCCCACACACACACGCTGCTCTCTCTCCCTCTCTCATGACGGAGCCACACACTCTCATAACAACAGCGTCATCTTTGAAATGCGCTGGCGTAGTGGCCCTAATCACAGCGTAATCTTTTAAACTGAGCGTAACGGGCCATTAGACAGTGTAACGGGCCGTTACGCTGAAATGCGCTGGCGAAAACCCTGACGGTATAGTGGTGGCTGAACTAATAAAGGTCCAAGCTTTGTGACTGATGCTGTGCTTGAATATTTGGATGGATCTTTAAAGATGCTCAGATAAGTAGGACCTCAAAACTTGTTTATCTCAGCTGATAACTCGCTCTCTGTGATTTTAAAAAAATTTTTTTCAGAGACCCATTCCCTCACTTACATCTACACGGCCCTCTCCAAACCTGTCAGTTACGCGGGCATCCATGAATTCACCGCCATGGGCCTGCTCGACGACAGGATGATCGACTACTACGACAGCGAGCACCGGGAAAAAGTTCCCAAACAAAGCTGGATGAAGGAGCGACTGCAGAAGGATTACTGGGACAAAGGAACTCAGTCCCGCCGCAGCAAGCAGCAGTGGTTCAAGGTGAACATCGACATCTTGATGAAGCGAATGAGGCAGAATGACACAGGTAAGATCTTCAAAACATAAACAGCAAGTTATTACTGAACATATTATATATATATATATATATAAATAAAATAAAGTTTTGAGCGCTGCCATTGATATTTCTCACATCCCGTCTTGTCTGGTTGGGTATTTATCTGCTTCCTCCCTTCAGACATCCATGTTCTCCAGTGGATGCACGGCTGTGTGGGCGACGTGCAGGAAGACGGCTCGATCAAATTTACCCGTGGCATGGACAGGTACAACTACGATGGAAGTGACTTCCTCTCGTTCGATGATGGAAACGGCGTCTGGGTGGCCTCGATTGAGCCTGCGGTCCCAACCAAGAGGAAGTGGGATGGTGTCATGGTGCTGAAGGAGTACACCAAGGGATACCTGGAGAATGAGTGCATTAAGTGGCTGAAGGAATTTTTGGATTATGGGCAAAAGCATCTGAAGAAAGTCTGTAAGTATGGCATAAAATAAGCTCTGTGTTATTGTATTAGACATTAGTGGATATTCTAGACGTAGCTTTAGTAACAGTTGCATGTTTGAAACGTAAAATAAACTAGTCAAAGCCAAACCAGTTGCTGACCAGTGCTTCCATTATATGCTCCTAGAATGTATCAAAACCAGTGATAGAAATGGCTCTGCTTTACCTTACCTCCTCAGAAATAATGTAAGAGTATTTTGTTCTCTCAGATAGAGGTGAATTTACACGCCTGGAGAGGTCAGCAGTGAAGAAGAGCTGCTGATCGATCGATTAATCGTCAGCTATAAAATCAATCACCAACTACTCTGATAAATGATTTGTCATGTTGAGTAATTTTTTAAATGAACACAATTTTTGATTCTCAGATTTTGGTTTCTTTCTCTTCTATGACAGTAAACAAAAGTTATCTTTGGGTTGTGGGCAAAACACATCATTTGTCATATTTGGTTTGGGGATAAACCAATTGACATTTTTCACCATTTTGTGGCAGTGTATCGACCAAATAAGTAATTGTTTAATTTTTAAAAAGCTGGCAGATTAATCAACAGTAAAAATACTGAATTAAATTAAGTCCTACTTATTTTAATTAATAGACTTTGAACCAATTCTGGTCTTGAATTGGTGCTACATTGGTCACCCAGTCAGTCTTGAAGCTCCTGGGACTGCTTCACTTCGGTGGAGGTGGTGAGAACATAAAGTCCTGAGTGTTTTTAGACGAGTGTATCTTGGAAAGAGCCGCTGAGTGACGGTGCTTCATTCTCAAGGGACATGATTGGCTGTGTTGGATCCCCAGAGGGAGTGTGCTCTGGTTTGGTTCTTGAAGTCAAACTATGTATTCGTTATGCGCTTTTGTGGCAGTTTGCACCAGTTTGAACTGTCGAATGGTCGAACAACATTGTCCTTTAATCATCCAGGTCTAGTAGCTGGTAGTTCTAGTGATCTTATTGTGACTGAATCAGATTGTTACGGGGACATCAGTGGTACAAACAGTTGTTGCATATGGTTAGTTTAGCATCCTGCAAACATCACTTTATAATTTCTCTTTCCAGCTAAACCTAAGGTCTTCTTGTATACAACAAAATCCAAAGTGGAGTCCATTGTGGTTCTGAATTGCCTGGCCACCGGCTTCTACCCAAAAGACATCATCATGGAGATCAAACAGAACGGCCGTGTCTTGAGTAGACTGGATGGACTGGAGACCTCTGGCGTTCGTCCAAATGAGGACGACACCTATCAGAGGAGAGACCATGTGGAGATTTTGAAGTCTGATGTGTCGACGTACACTTGTCGGATCATTCATAAAGCATCTGAAGTAGACATTGAGAAGGATTGGAGTAAGTAACTTTCTGTTGTTTTTTATAATTTGTCTCAGTTTTGTGTCATTTAGATGAGAAATGTGTACTTTGTATACAGTTCACCCAACAGATCTCAGTCCTGAAGTGGAAAATTATTTTTCATTAGTTCTTGAAAACCACGTTTTAATTCCGAGTCAGTTTGTCGCGTGTGAAAGCTGCCCCCCGTGACATTTATATTTATGTATGAACAAATGTGAAGGAAAGAACTGTATTTCACAGTGTACCAAAGTTTAAAATCTGGTTTCTGTGGCAACATTGCTGTGTTGGTGCACCGGATGCAGTGATGATCAGTTTACCAGAGCTGCAGATGGAGGTAACCATAACAATGGAGACGGAGTAAACTACAACAACTAGGAGGGTAGTTAAGGCTATGGACGAAAAACCTGAGAAGCATCCAGAGAAAGTTTCAGAAGCTCCAGATAGAAAATAAAATTCAGAAGGAAGATTATGGTCCAGGTGCCTTTTTCTCTTCTTGCCTAAAAGAAATCGACAAACGTTCCACACTCCAGGTTTAACAAAGAGAAACATTAGGTTGTGTTTCTCACTTGCACAAAGTCAATTCCATGTCGTTTCATGTCATTAAATTGTCTTTGCATCTACATTTAAGCACAGCAACATGGAAATTATGGTGATGTGAACATGAAACTAATGTGAATGTTTCCTGTGTTTCTCTTCACTCTGAAGAAGCTGGAGGTTCTAACACGGGTCTGATTGCTGGAGTGATTGCAGCTGTGGTTCTTGTTGGTGGAGTAGCGGTGCTGCTGGTACGTCTTGTGGAAAAACGGCTATATCAGTAGGTGCACCGTGCTCTATAATCCCTGTCTTTAACGACAGTGAAGTGAAATGTGTTTTTTTCTGTTTTTTATATCAAGTGAAAGACATTAAGTAGTACCTTACTAACAGGGCTGTACAGTGCTGTGCTGTCTCACACCCACATTTTAGCCACATGGAATCATTGATATGTCATACCGAAACTGTAATACAACTTTTATGTCGTGAAATTGCACCCAGAGTACAAACCACATTGTGTGTATCTGTATCCTCCTGGTTATCAAGTGCAAAGGTCTGTTATTATTGTGGGCTTCACAAGATGCTTAAAGGTCACAGTGAACAGCAGTCCTGCAATCATTATCTGACAGAGTTCAGTTTAAAATCTAAATTTACATTCCACAGGTGGTAGACACTATTGTGGTGGAAGCAGAAACAGCAAGAAACTGTGATCTTATTCAACATTTAGTGAAGAGGATAAAAAACAACTGTGTTCAGCCATGAAAATGTTATTTTCATGGCTGGGTTAGATATGTGATAAATTTTCTGTGTTTTTGTAGAACTTTCCTGAACAGTGCAAGTAAAGATCTAATGAAGCAGAAAATTAAAACAGCTGCAGTAAAATTAGAAATGGCAAAAACCTATAAACAAAACAACCAATAGGTCCAGAAAATATCACACAAGGCAGACCAGAAAAATATATTTGAAGCTTGGATTTCTAAGAATTCTCTGACTGCTCGCCCTCTGTCAGACAGACCTCAGATTGTATTCAGACACAGATTCAGAGAATGCTGTGATTATATCCATGTTGAATTACACCGTCTGTGTTAACTGTATTAACAGGAGGAGCCAAAGATGAAGCCAAACCTGAAGCCAAGTACCTCAATGGTAACTACTTTTCTACTTTTCCACTCCTGTGAATTTTGAAAGCTGGCATCTGTGCAGGACTGATTAAGAAGCATATGACTGCTGTTATTCAGTGTTTGTCTCGCTACCATCAAATCTCACTGAAAGACCCAAACCAAAAATGTGCCAGTCTGACTCTCCGACCCAGTCCAGGCATATTTGATAGACTGGTACCAGTTAAAGTCAACCAAACCAGTGCTGTCCTTTATTTCAGCTTTTGGCCTGGTTTGTGAGTGACCAAAAATAGGAATATATTCTCTTTGTGCCCTACAAGCTGTGTCCTTTTCCACAGTGTAAGCTGATTGCTGCCCTCTGATTTGAGGGCAGATTAAAATAGTTCAGTTTCTCAAAGCATCTTTTAACTTTGTGTTTATTAACAGGTACACCTCCTGTGACTGTCAGCGGTTTGCAAAGTAAGTGTTCCTGTTGTAATCCCCCACAGAGTGAAGTGACTTTTTCAGTTATGCTGTTTTTGCCTGAAACAAACCCAAAGATATTTGAACTATTGTGTAGCAAACAGAATCATCAATTTCTTACATTCAAACATTAGAAACAGTAAATATTTCACATCTTTGTCTAAAAAATTCAGAAGCAGCGGATTATTCATCTTTTTCCTCTAAAATTTATCCTCATTCATTTGAAAAAAGTTTGATATGGGAACCTAACAGGGTCACAAAATGTCACATGCAAAAGGAGTGTAAAACAGTAAACGTATGAAAACAGGCTGCAACATTTGGGTCCTAATATTTTTTGTGTGTCTGCAGGCACTGTGGTTCCCATGCTTTCCTGCCAATGGTAAGTATTTTCCTCTGCAAACATAAATACACATAGAGAAACATGCAGATTGTGGCAGATGGCTTTAAATAATTCTGTGTGCATGTCAGTAGGCAATCCGACTAACTGCTCGTACACCTCGCTCAACCATAAGTGCTTTCCTCTGTAAAGACATAAACACTGCTACCAGAACAGTTTATAGCAGATGATAGAGCTGCAGCACTCTGATCTGCTGGTTATTGAAACAAGCATGCGGCTATTTGGATCATGAATCGCACAATTACTAAACAACTCTTACTTGACTGTCAGCTTTAAGGTTTTGCTTTGGGTTGTTTTCAGCATGTGCTATCCAGTTATATAGATGTTCTCCTTCTTACATTTTCACATTGTTATGCCGTCTTTCGCAGTAGGCTGCATCAACACTAGAAAGTTGTTTGACTGTGTTCAATGTATCTTCCAGTTTTCAGTTTGCTCCTCTGTAGTGTTTTTTAGCCACACTGCATTTGTTTTTTTAATCCAGTATTTTGTATTTTCCTCTCCTCACTGTTGGTCAGAGCAGTCAGTCAGGGACACAGTTTTTTTTGTGTTTAAAGGATTTAGTCCACATCTTTCTTTTTTTTTTTTAATAAAAGACATAGTGATTGTGAAGGACAGCACACACATGCAGTCAGGTAGAAACTTTGTAGATGCGTTGTGAAAACAGACAAGCAATGATGCCACCAACTAATCAGTAATTTCATTTGTTAGCAACGAATTTTGCCAAAGATTTTCGACCACTATGTTGATTATTCATTGGAACCCTGCAGTTCAAGCCTAATATTTGCTCTGTGTGTGTCTTTGTGTGTGTAAAGAAGATGATGGCCGAGGCTCTTCCTCCTCTGGTAAGTGTTTTCCTCTCCAAAGATATAAATGTATGTTAGGAAACAGAATATAACAGATGGGCTTCAATATTTCCCTTTGTGTGTGTTTCTGTGTGCAGGTAGCAGCGATGACGGGAAGAAAGCAATGGTGAGCAATTTGTTTTTGTAAATATGTTGCACTGAGCTGCATTTCATAGTTTAGCTTTGTGTAGGGGTGCATGAATAAAATTTTTTTTTTTAATTAAAGTTAGAGATAGCCTGTATGTGTATTGGGGATCAAACTATTATCAGACCGGCTGATGTCTCTGGTGTGTCTCTTCAGCAGAGACAAAACCGGCAAAAAAAAAAAACTGAACAAGAAACTTGAGCCGTTGCCACAAACTGAAATTTGGCTACTTTCACAGTGGCTAAAGCTATGCTAACAGCTAGTGGCTAAGTTAGCAGGCATCCATGCCTTAGACTAAAACAGTGTCTGGAACAAACAATTAGTAGTGTTTTAAGATATGGACCAAAGTGGGGAATTAAACCGGGGTTTCTGCAGGGCAATAAAAAGCATTAGCAGTCATTAAATTAATTGTGTGAAAATTAAGGTGTGAAAATTAAGGCCTTAAATGGCATTAGAAATCATTCAGTTTGATTTTCAGTGGCACTAAAAATTCTTTCTGCAGTTTTCAAGAAAAATATCAGATAATATATGTAATTATAGACTGCGATTGATCAGATATGTGCACCCGTGTAAACATGCTGAAGATTTGCGATGATTGTTCCACCCAGTCGGGTACAATCACCAAAAACTGCATCTTGGGAAAGTGTCCGGCAGGCTGGACCAGGTGGAGGAGAGCTGGGAAATGGGGAAATGCAAATTCCAGCAAAAATGACTGGAAAACGTGGAATTCAGAGAATACCTACAGCCTGTGGGTGGTCAGGGTGGTTTCCGGATTCAGAAATAGTGAAATGTAGGGACAGTTTTCATATAAAAATCATCTTTTACAAAAAAGCAAACCGTGTAAGTTGTTGAGTTCACGGTCATAGTATTAAAATTTTACAGTATAGCATTAAAATGTCGTTAAATCTGACTGGCTGATTTCTGCAGAAACCCTGTAAAGTGACAGAATATTGAAAGATTAAAACAGAGAAGAGCAGCAACTGCAAGAGACAAACTGACTGATGAGAGGAGAGCGTGTGAACATCCTGGGATGCATCAGTCTTAATGCTAGCATACATGTGCAGTAATAGTCCTCCCTGTTACTGTTGAAGCTTAGTTATAAATGACAGCTTCAATGCTATTACATGCTTTATAAACATAATCAGTTCCAAATATTGGTTATCAGTCATTTTTGAGAACAAAAATCAATCAGCATCGTTCTTGAAAAAACACGTCTGTTAACCTCTGGTGTATATTGTACGTTTTATAAGCACATGCTGTACCTGAATACATTTTCTTTCATCCACAGGCTCTATGCACGGCAGTGACTCTGGTGTCTCTTGTAAGTGTATTTGGTCACTCATTTGAAAGACGTAGTTAGCATTTTTGTAATCTCTGTGAACCAGCCAGACTTTTCAGGAGAACATAAATACACGTTGACTTCAGATGATAGCCTATATGAAAAATAATAATACAGCTGTTTGTCCCTGCAGCAAGTGGCCGGACAAGCCAGACTCCTGAGACAGCGAGTCTCCTGAATAACCCATCACAAGGCTGAAGATTCTGCAAGCACCAGCATGTCCATCAGAGTAACAAAAAGACTCACAGGAACCAGATTTACCAATTCAACAAATATTTCAATCACTGGGTAACTGATAAAACCTAAAAGGGAAGTTTAAAAAGTCCAACGTCTTGCGAAACTGATGGATCAGCTGGAAAATGTGGTTCTATTGAGCTGCTGAAAAGTTTTTTTTTTTAAAGAAAAACAAAGGAAATGACGTTTCCATTCCTGTTAAAGCTGAACCTCAAAGTTATAGTGTGATTTAGATCATTGGACAGGTGAGTTTCTTCACAGGAAAGAGGTTCAATGGGAATTCAGAAGTTCAAAACTTAAATCTGAAAATAAGTGGTAACTGTGAGCCAGACCCTTAAAACCAGGTCTGCAAAAGAATAGAGGAGAAAGATGGAAACAACCTTTAGGTAAAGTTGTTTATACCTAATTTGATACCAAATTAGACTAAAACCATCAGGTTGATTGTTTTGTTTGTCAACAGAAACTTTGTAATAAGTGAATTGTGAATGTATAAAAGAATGGGACAATTTAGTTCTTCACAGAACCTTAAAAATGTGCAAAAAAATACAAAGGAACACAAAGAAGAGGGACTGACAGCAAAGAAATAAAGTTTTAAGTGCAATTTTTCTGAATCCGTACAAATTCTGGATCAGTGAAACAGTTGGAAAGAAGTTTTTACAAATGT
This sequence comes from Acanthochromis polyacanthus, assembly GCF_021347895.1. Classification (NCBI taxonomy): domain Eukaryota; kingdom Metazoa; phylum Chordata; class Actinopteri; family Pomacentridae; genus Acanthochromis; species Acanthochromis polyacanthus. Next base: position 7,070,506 of record NC_067123.1, read on the forward strand.
GGCATGGTGTCCCTGCAACCACTTTGAGTACACTGGTATCATTTTAATAGGATGAAAATGATTTTTTTCATTTTAAAAAAAGCACGTAGAAAGATTTCGGTCTGATTTAAAAAGATGTAGAAAAAATTTACTGCTGTTATGCCTTTAATACTCTGCTGTGTAGTTTTATTTTTTCAGCTTTTTAAGTCAGTTATTGCAGAAATGTCAGTACAATTAATGCTATATAATATACACACTTTTTGATTTTTTTTTTGTTTGCAACCTATAGACATTATGCCTTTTAAAGTCATTGTTCATCACTAAACATATGATTGCTTTGTGCCAATGTTATCTTGATTTTATGTTTTTACTCCTGTGTTTTTGAGCTTTTTATCAGTTCTTCAGATGAATTGATCGACGTGATGAAATTTACTGTTAAAATAACGTGAAGAACAATCACATTATAAAGTGCGCTCCTCAGGATGAATGAGTTTGTGTGACCGTATTGAATTTATCAGAAATATTTCGGGGACTGTGAAAATTCTGGGTGACTTTGAGGATATGATGAGATAGTGCTGACATTTATTCATTATTTGCAGCTTCTGCCTTTAAATGTAATTAATTCCTACTGTTGGGTGACATAGGTGTAGAGCCCTAGTATTTTGTTATGGTGTCAGAAGTTTTGTTTATGCATATTTATGGTTTTCACGGTGGGGGGAAGGGGGGGCTGAAGCACCTGCCCCTTTGGCTATTGATGCCCAAAAATGCCCTTTTGTCAAAGTTGCTTTTTAAATTTTATTTTAATTTTTTTTTCATATATATGTGTGTGTGAAAGTATTTGAGGCCCAAACTAATAAATAAAGCAAAAATAAAATTAATAGTAATTCAGAAGAGAGCATCCTGTGTTTGTGTGTGTCTGACTCTACACTCACCTCTCATCAGTTAAAGCCGCTAGTTAACCACACAGCATGCTGAGAGGATAAAGTATGCCAGCCTTCTTTTTATTTCTGTGTGTTTCTGTTGTCACTGCTTCCATGTTGTATTATTTATGAATACGGGTTGCTAAAATTCAGCCAGTTATATTGTAAGGTATGTTTCTGCACGGTGTTTCAAATTTGTGCTCCATGTGTCCCCTTTTAACTTTGAGCACCTGCCCCTCCAAAGGCCTCTGCCCTGTTCATGTGTGTTTTCTTCATGAGCTCCAACTGTGCACAAAGGCCTGGTACCAGGGGACAGACAAAATCCCGGGTGATTTGGGCTTTGTAACTTCTTGTTTATTATTGAGGTAAATAAATGTTGTTTTATTGTAACAGAATAGTTGGTGATGTTATCGTGTTAGTAATGTGATTAGTGCTAGAGGTAAGTTTAGCTGTTTAAATCAGGGTGTCAAACTCATTTTAGTTCAGGGGCCACATTCACACATAGCTGGGGCGGCATGGCTCAGTGGGTAGAGTGGCCGTCTTGTACGCGGGGGCCAGTCGTGTATAGTTGACATTCAGTGACAGCCAATGAAATTGCAGCTTTTTTTGTCTTTTTTCTTTTTCTTAGTACTACTTACATGTCAGAAATGAAGAACTAAATCGAAAACAAATCAAAGATAAGGGAATGTTTCTTTAAGTGACTAACTTGGTAATCTTCCTCAAAGTTTCAATGACAATATTCTGATTACTGTACATTATACACACATATTAATGAGACCCGCAGACGGAACTGAATGAAATGTGTTCTTTTTTCACACAGAACAACAGTTCAACTGTTTCACAAACAAATCAAATTGAACAAAGAGCAAAAATGATGTATACATATATACGTACGCACATGATCAGCCACCAGCCCACCCTCTCACTCATTTTCATTTTTCAGCCTCCCATCTCTGCTTTTCCACTTCAAAGAAAGGAGACTCCTGGAACTCTGTCCAGGTCATCTCCTTGTCCATACCCTTATCTTTGTAGAAAGAAAAGATTTTTGCTGGGCAGTAGATGTACTTCCCTGATACTCCAGTGAAGCCAGCGTGTATGTGAGGACTGTCCGGGCCCTGCTTTAGCTCCAGTCTGCAGAACCGGCATTTGCGTGTCCCTGTCGGCTGGGAGTCAGTCCTTTTTCTTTTTTGCTGTACTCTCTCCTCCACCCTTTGTTTTGTTGCCTCCAGTTCACGCTGAAAGAATTCTGTCCGTGCAAAGTCTTTGAAGTCCATTTTTTCATCCGTCAGACCTTCAGCACCATATGTTTTAAAGACCTTAGTGGAACAGTAGAAGTAGCTGACCGGGCCCTGTTGGTAGAAGAAATGGACAGAAGAACCGTCATTTTCATACCTGGACTTAGGCTGGCCACAGGACAGGCACTTCTTCGTCTGGGTTTTTTTCCCCGGCTGTTGCTGTGGTGGTTGCTGCTGCTGCTGCTGCTTGGTCATGATACCTTTAATGATTTCCTCTATTGAGTCCTGCGTTAGAGGTGTCTGAACAGGTGGAGGGGGGTTAAAAACAGCAGCTGGCATGGCAACAACTGGCACGCTGATTGTCTCACTGCCCTCTGTCAGAGAGTGCCAAAGCTGCTGCCTTTCTTCCACCTTCTCTGGGCTGGTGTTCAAAGAGGATCTGGTGTTCAGCAGCTTACTCAGGTGTTTAATATACTGTGTTATGTGCAGCTTAGTGGTGGGATGGAGCCCGCTGTTTGGGTCCTTACAGCTGCTGTGAACTAGAGCAGCATACTCCTGGTCCACCAGCTTCAGCATGTCCTTTTGCCCGCGGTGTTTATTGAGGAGGTCGTCTATGGTCTTTTTCATGGGAGCTGGCCAGCGTGGTCGAGCACAAACACCCTCCCACCAGTCTTTATAGGTCCAGTGCGGGTTGCAGATGGCGAGGACAGCAGGGGCAGAGGTGGCGGAAATGTGGATCCTAGAAGATAAGAAAAGTACAATATATACATACAATAAATACAATTGTCACATCTTGTGTTCCTCTCATCATATTTCTAAGAAAGATATTTATAGAAATTAATAGGATTCATTTGTGGGACTGCTGTTCATGCTAGAGGTTTTTTTTCTTCAAATGTTTACCTGGTTCTGTCTGTAGTTTGGGAGTGGTACTTGAAGTCATAAATGGATCAGTCATGTCACCAGATGGACGAGCAGGAAACTGCAACAGCTTGGGTGGGGCCGTGGATGCTGACTGAGGAGGCTCAAGCTGGACAGTCGGCACAGCGCTTTGAGGAGGACCACTCGGGGCAGAGGTAGAGTCTGTCTTGCTCCTGTGCTTTTCCCAGTCTAGAGGAACTGGGCGGCAGCCAGGCTCAGTATATTCTAGGCCAAACTTCTCTCCAGTGTCTCTGCCAGACAGGTGAAAAGCAGGATACTTCTCACGCCCCAGCACCTTTTCAGATGCAACATTTAGTGCTGTTATCAAAGCTGGATCAAAGACAGCTGGAAGACGAACACCAGGTTGTTTCAAGTCCACTAGACGCTGGTAGTTCCACCTCGCCACGCCTGTCATCCCGTGTGCTTGAAAGAGCTCCGGGGACACGTGTGTTCCAGTGACCCACTGAGCCTGATGAAAATGGTAACCTTCCTGCTGTGATGTGCTTCTGATGGGGATCCACACAGGAAGTTTAGCCCCTTCACCCTGCACATGGTTGAGCTGCAAGGTCCCCCCATGCCTGTACAAGATCCCTCCTTCCACCTCAGGATCGCTCAGGCAACCTCGCAGCATATGAGTTCGCTGGATCCGCCAGGCTTTCAGCATTGAGGGCTTGAAGAGAGGCACATCATTCGGATCTTTGGCCAGGTAGAAGTGCTGGAACACTCCCTTAACCCTCTTTACAAGCTCCTGAGGCTGTGGGATCTTGGTCCTGCAGTGCTCCCGAATGGGCTGCTTTGTGGGGTTGGCAGGCTGAATGCCACAGAAAGCATAGGCATCTTTCAGCTTCTGCAAGTCCTCCTGGTCCACGATAGAGAAGGCGACAGACAGGAACTGTGCAAAGGAGGCGAAGAGAGGATGATGCTCTGAAACGCACTCACGGAGAAATCTCCTCATGCAATGAAACAAGTCCAGTTTTATTGTTATGTTTGTACTGAAGTGTGTTCTTGATGCACATGTGTTCACTAAGTTGCCAGTCGTGCTCTCCGGGGTGACACTCTGACACTTTAAACGCTGCACAGCAATCCCTGAAAGTCAAAATAGATAAAGTATATTAATGTCATATCAGTTAGTCTTTGTGTAAAATGAATCAAAAATTTTCCATCAGTTGTGGACGTGGAAAAATATGAAACACGACCAAAAACAGATAATTTGTTACCTGTCCACCCACTGGTACTGTGCCTTCTCTATGTCTGCGGCACTGTAGCGGTTTGCCAGACCCTCATACAGTGACGTCAGCGACTTCTCTGTGTCCGACTGCACCATGACCCATAAAAGGATCATCCAGTTTTCATTCATCACAGCATATGATGACATGGCGCCCGATGAAAAGGTGACCTTTCTGGCAATTTTGCGGGTGTGGTCTGAGCGAAAAGCCTGTCCAAAGGTGCCCTGCAGGAGTTTCTTGATGGCACCCTCCTGGTGTTGGTATTCATGCAGGAGGCAGTCCGTCAGGAAGTGTGAAGACACAGAGATTCCATTCCAGCCGTCTGAATCCTCATATGCCCCAAAAGACTCTGGCTGGGTTTCCTGTCGTATGAACTGGGTGATGGTTCTTTGTCCAGATCTTCCTGCCTCAGCATCCATTATGTTTTGGCAGCTGAGGAGGGAGGCCAAGTGTGCATGTTCATATTTCAAGTGCATCACTTCCATGATCTGCTTTGCCATGTCAGTAGGTGAGTTTCCTGTTCGCCTGAGTTCATCCAACACTGACTTACAGATTGCCTTCTTGTAAGTAAGTTTTGCTGGCAACAGGTTGGTGAACCTCTGCGGAAGTTTTTCCAGCCAGTGAGGGTTGTCAGCGTACCACCTCCTCCGGCACACTTTGCAGCACAGCCTGGATGACAGCAGGTAATAGTGTCCAGTGAGGCCAACAATCACTCGAGGTCTTCCGACACCCGCAGAAGTAACTTGAGGATGAGCGCAACCTCCAATACATGGGAGGGCTTCGTTGTTCCTCAGCCTGCCCATTAAATTGTCATTTTCAGGCTTCCATATGAAAAAAGGATGGAGCTGGAAGTATTTGGTAGATGGAAAGTCTGCAACACTGTCAATTAATTCTGGCTGAGGGGGGAAACGCCACAGTGACACCATCTTCATTAGGTTGCGCACAGGGATGGAGCCCGGCCAGAGACCCATTGCTTCCAGCTCTGTCTTCATCCAGATCCTCTGCTGCTGTGAACAGGACCACTGGCTGACATCGTGGTCGTAGGCAGGAGGTTGTGGTGGAGGACAGCTGGAGACAGGTGATGGCTGGGTCGAAGGCTGGCCTAATCAGACAGAAATAAACATAGAAAGAAATAATAGGATTTTGAGTGTGACTTGATAAATCTGCAGTAAACAACCGAATCAAAATCATTTGATGACTGACTTTGAGCTCTCTGTGCCGCTGGCTGCTGAAGTGGAGGTTGGCTGGGAACTGCAGACGTTTCAGCAGAAAATGAAAGTTCCTCTGACGCTAAATTGAACATGAAGCATTTCATTATTATTCACAGCAAGAAAAACATAAGAATTTAACATCGACACTGCAGTCCCTGAATCTCACTGGGCCCTGCCATGTAACTATTTTATTCAAAATTGCACACTAGTTGTCTGCTGCTTTCGTATACATTAACATCATGCTATACTTGATTTATGACAACGAAACACCCTTTTAAGGATTTACAACAGAGAGCGTGACAACATGGAGGTAAACAGGTCAGGAACACTCTCTCTACATGACACACACCTGTAGCTGTGACAGTGGTGTCTGTTGGTACAGGATCTGCAGTTTCTGGCAGGAGGAACATCAGCTGCTGAGGCAGAGGTACAGGTCTTTTCACAGGCAGAGCAAGAGCTACAGAGAGGGAACGATGGCAAAAAACAACAGGTTATGACAGACATAAGTACAACACAGTACAAAGGTTTAAATGGAAAAACAGAATGTTGTGTACTTACTGACTGATTCTGCATCCTTCAGCTCAGTTACCCTGGACCATGTTTGGCTCAGCAAACAGCTGTAAGGCAGCTTTCTCAACTATGAACATAATCAAAATATGTTTTGAGAACGGCTCAAACAAGCAGCAGCTCAGTTCTCCCATTAAGCTGCAGAGATATTAGGGGAGTGATATGAGACAGACAAAAATGTAAAAGTGTTCAAATGTTTACATTTATGAGATTTAATTATTGTTAAAGATGTATAGAAGTTGATTCAGGTTGTTCAGTCATGCTTTTTTAAGTTCTGCACTTTATTCTAAGATATACAGTTACATATAAGTTATTTATTAATAAATGTCAAAATGTTTTTGAACCGTACTGAATTTATTTGACGGTCAGTTTTTGATTACAGGCAGACTCTAATAAAACTACCAGGTTACATCAGCATATATCACAGTAACTCAAGTTAGACATTATGATGTTCTGGACCTTTGCTGACTGGACCTCTCTGAATTTTAGCTGAATACCCCTGGCTTAGAAGAAGAGGGACATGAGTCTAGAACTTCTAATGACCCAACATCAGTCAGTGGAGAAAAAATAAGAAAAGAAAGCAAAGCTGAATGAAACTATTTCAGTGTTTTAATAAGCCTGTTGCTTGTCCTGTGAATACTGCCACTTTAGGGAACACTACAGCTGGAGATAAGGTTAAAGTTTAGGAAAGGGAGCCTGATGAAGAGGAAACATCAGGTCTACCTGATGGAGAGGAAACATCAGCTCTACCTGATGAAGAGGAAACATCAGCTCTACCTGATGGCAGGAGGAGGAGCTGCTGACGCTATAATGTCTATAAGTATCTAATTGGTAGTTTGAAATAAAGGAGCTGCTGCTGCTGCTGGTGTGTGTGTGTGTGTGAGTGCACGCGCACATATATGAGAACCTGACCTGGCTTTGGTTTATGAGGTTGGAGTATACCCAGTAGAAAAAACTAGACTACACCACTGGTTATGACTGTCATTACTGTGTACACGACTTGCTTTGATTTAGAGTTAGGGGAAGTGCAGTGGGGGCAGGCAATACAATGAAAGTCAGTCTGTCTGTGAATGCCAGCGCAAGAGCTTTATTGTGCACTGGCAGGCTCCGAAGCCCCGCCCACCAATGAAACGGAATATGGAGTCGTATTTTCATTTTGGGGGTGAAAACGAAAAAACGAAAAAACGAACCGTTTCCTGTTTTTTTTGTTTTTTTGTTCAAAAAGAAAAAACGAAAAAACGGCTTGATTTTTTGTTTCTGCTTGTGTGTTTTATAGCCGGGAATCAAACGGATAAAACGTACCTTGTCCCTATTTTCTCCGAAAATTCTATTAAATATTTTGTACATGACATGTAATTGCGAATTTAAACACACATGGTGCTAAAATAACTGATTATTGTTTATTTTAAAAAATATATTTATTTTAAAAATGAAAAATCAAAAACACCAGGGGGGGGGGGGGGCGGCGCCCGAGCGCCCTCTATTGACCAGCCGCAGAAGGAGTTGTGTAAAGTATCTTAGTAAATGTACCCAATTACTTTACTTAAATGCAGTTTAAGTGGTTTGGATTTGAATATTTTAACTAGGGCTGGGTCTTTAACTCGTTAATTTCGATGAAGTAATTACAGCACATTTAATCGCACCGTTCTCAGTTCCCTAATTTGTGGCACACCAGTAACACTGATGAACACTCCAGCCCAGTAGGGGGTAGTAATGAACCTAAAGTCTGTCTGCAGCATACGGTCTATGGTCTGCAGTGAAGAAGATACACAGGAGTGATGTCAGCGCATAAGAAGTTTTGGTAAACAGTGAAGGAAAATGAGACTCATTGAGCTTGTTGGGAGGAAAGTTTCCTGAAAATCTTCCTGATGTCAGACAGATGAAAAATGCAGATGAATAGAAATGAACAAACATTTTTCTTTTTGGGGATTATTTTTTTCATTGATGTCTCTTGTAATTGTGGGAACATTTTATTGCATCAACATAATATTTCAAATGATAATTATTATGCATGTGTCCCACAACAACCCTGTTAGCAGAACCTTTTTCAGGTGGTAGAAGAAAACCGTGAATCACATGATACACTGGAATTAACATCATCAAACAGATTTCCTAAAGAATGTGTAGAGCAAAGCTGTGGCCTCCCTTCTATTTTTCATGTTTCCATCACATTGGCAGCCATGATTGAATGTCTCACTCTACCGCATATCATCAGGATCAGACTAATTGTTTTACTTTTTTCCATCAGTCAGTTTGTCCTCTTGGTCAGCAGTAACAGCTAGCTAAATATCTAGCTTCTACTGCTGAGAAAAAGCTAACATTAGCATGGATTAGCAACCCTACTACTGTGATGAGAGTAGGGTTAGCAAACAACACATAAAACATGGAATAAAAATGGTTCCATTGATGTGTAAGCTGAGCTAATCAAGCCTTCCATAGTTTATGACCTATTATGATGAATATGTAGCAGAAAATTGTAAAACAGAAGGTTAATTTTTTAAAAATTTTGAAGCCCAAAAGTCCTTCAGGCCTGGAATGACCCGATGGCTTTGCTATAAATTGAACTTTTTGCTTCTCCATTTTCAGTTTCTGACCTTTTTTAATCTATCATGGTTGTTTCACGTGTACTTTACTCTTCATGTATGTTAATGGGATGGACAAAATAATGCAGTCCAGCACAGCACTACCACCAACTAAATACTCAATAAGCAACATAAAGTTGATCATCTTTTTTGCCAAAGTCAACAAAAAATGTTGCAGTTTCAAAAAAGTAGAACTTCTAGCCCTGTTTTTTTATTGGGTTGTATTAGATAGCCAAATAAAGAGGCCAGTGAGCGTAAAAACAGGAACAGACCACAATGACAATGATCCGTTAAAGTCATAAGTTAATCTGTCATGTTGAGATAACTGCATAAATATTCCAGAGCCACGCTAGAGGCTCCACGACGCTGCATTGTGAGCTAAATGCTAACATCCTCACAATTTGCAAAAGTTTGGCTGCCACATGTTCCACCACCTCAAATTTAGCATGTTAGCATTTGCTACTTAGCACAAAACATTCAGTCCAGCTGAAAGGATGTTTGTATAACATAAAACTAAATTTAAAAATACTACGGCATCACTGCAGCGATTAGAATTTATCCTGAAGGAGATCAACACCGATCAGCCACATCATTAAAACCCATTGACAAAGTGTGCAATGTTTATTTTTTTCCATAACAACATAATGTTCTGCTAGGAAACCTTGAGTCCTGGTATTTATCTGGAAGCTATTCTGACATGTACCACTGATCACTGTTCAAAAGTTTGGGGTCACTTAGAAATGTCCTTATTTTTGAAAGAAAAGCAGTTTTATCAATGAAGATAACATCAAATGAATGATCAATCCAGTGTAGACATTGTTAATGTGGTAAATGACTATTCTCGCTGTAAACGGCTGATTTTTAATGGAATATCTCCATAGGGGTACAGAGGAACATTTCCAGCAACCTTCACTCCTGTGTTCTAATGCTACATTGTGTTAGCTAATGGTGTTGAAAGGCTCATTGATGATTAGAAAACCCTTGTGGAATTATGGTAGCACATAAATAAAACATGAATAAAAGCATTGAATAAATCGTGAAATTGTCTGCTGTAAGCCACTTGACCAAAAAGATCTGCTAGCTTCCTGATGCCACCAGAGATCCTGTATCTTTGCCCCGACATGTCAGAATGAAGAATAAATGTTATTTCGGTGGTTTTAATGTTATGGCTCGTCAATGCAAATGCGTGTGCAAAAGTTTCATGGCTATCTGTTCAATATTTGTCATAATGTTTCACCATAAGGCGACCCGATGACCCATGTCTTTTTGGGTTCCTAATCAATTCAATTCAATTCAATTCAGTTTTATTTATATAGCGTCAATTACAGTCAACTCGTCTCAAGACGCTTTACAGAACCCAATCAGAAGTTTTAATTCTCAGCCAGTCCAGATCATCTCTTTCCCCACAGCTTCCGTTTGTTTTTCCTCTAACTGTTCACTAAAGGCCAAAAAAAAAGACATTTTAATACAAATGTCAACCACTCTGGAGGAAATGTGAGCAGATAATGGAACTCCTTCGGGTGCTATTTGTAGTAAATTTCATGACAATTGTTGAGATATAGATGACTGAAAATACGACCGCTGTTTGTTTAAATCTGAGCAGCTTCTGCACAAAGTGACCACAGACGACTCTCATCCATCCCCCCTTCATTAAATGCCTCACAGTAACATTGACAGTAACGCATGGCTTATAAAAGTACAGTACAGTGATTAATATGGCGTGTTTCGACTTCGACACGTGGAGGTCGGTGCGGCGTCCTCAGCCGATCCCTGCTGAACGTGCGGCTTCGACGTAACAGTGACGAGACGCTTGCAGAAGCCCAGAGTGTCCAACTGTGGATGAGATCTTAAATACGAGAGGAGTCCGATCTGCCGTCAGTACTGGAAGGAGATGATGGAGTTCACTTTGTAGACGTGATACGAGCGATTCCAGAAGACTCGGGTGAAGTAGTTCGTGTACGGAGAGTAGTTCATCTTTATCTCGTGGCAAAAACGTCCGTGCTTGGAGAACGAGTAGATCTCTCCTTTATCGTAGACCACCTGGAAAAGACAAAAGACGCCCGTGATCAATGAAACATTGGTGGAGCTTTCTGAGGATTCGGCTTCATCGATACTACACAGAGTAGTCAGACAACAAAATGCCGTTTATAATCTAATCAGCAACGCAAAGGCGGCAGTAAAGTGTGTAATATGTAATGTTCATAATCAATGTAATGAGCTGTGTCAAAGTTCAAGATTTTTATTTACTTCACAAAATAGACGGTCTAGGCACAGAGGAAATCTTGTGCAGGGCCTCTTGGGAGTTGAAAAATAAAAAAGAAACACCAACCAAAATAGGAAGTACAAAACAAAACATTTTACAAGTGATAAAAGATAAAATACAAAAAGATGACAAGTAATTCATATTATACAAAATTTGAATGCAGGACTTAGTAGTGGAGTATTTCTAGGGTGGTATAAAAACTTCTACTTGAATAAGAGTTTGATTCCTTCTCCTAATGGTTCTCTGACTTTAACTACTAGAAAAAGTGTCTTCAATGATCAAATCCAGTCTTGATTTAGTAAAATCTACTGAAGTAAAACAGTTAATTCTGACACCATCAGTCTCATCCTTTATGGGATCGTACAGACTCTGTAATTAAAACATTTAAGATCATTTGAGCTTCATTACCTCTAAGATGAAGTCCACGATCCGTTTACTAGGCTTGAGGAGCAGCTGCTGGAAACGAATGCTGAGGATTTCTCCTTCCAGAGCGTCTCTCACGGCGTTACAGACACAAAGTTGATGACAAACTTCATCCAGACCGGACTCCCTACACAGACACACATCACAGTGTACAGTTATATACAATTATTACACAATACAGTGCACAGGATGTTATAAATGAGTTTCTAACAAAGCCATTTACTGCTTAGTGCAAAATATGAATTTCAAACTCAGAAGTCTGCAGTTACATGCATGAGGCTCAGTTTATTCATCAAATAAGAGCTAAACATGGAGAGACTTATGTTTGCAGAATGATATAAAGACTTCTAACAGGAGTTTGTGTGGAGAGACAGAAGCAACACTGGAGGATATTATTGGAAACTAAATAAAAGGTTCATCTCTGAGCAAATTAGTACACATTTATCAAATCAAATGTACTTGTAGAACATATTTAAAACACTCTCAGTGCTGCAAATGTCATCAGTCAGACAGCAACAAAAAAATGTGCAATAGGAAGACGACATGAAAAACCAGAAAAGCCCTCAGAGCGCAGTACTAGCCAAGGCTCTTCATTCCCTCATATGGCATGGTTACAAATGCAGCATTTGTTAGTTATTGATGATCAGAAATCACAGCATCATAGAATGTGGACATTTAATCTACACTAAAGTTTGGAGACACCTTCTCATTCAATGATTTGAACTGAATTATTTTATACTTTGTAGATTAATACTGAAGACATCAAAACTATGAAAGAAAACAGATGGAAATATATTGTAAATAAATAAGTGTAAATATTCAGTATTCATCTACAATGTAGGAAATTATACAAATAAACAAAAAGCACTGAATGAGAGGGTGTGTTCAAACTTCTGACTGGTAGTGTAGATGTACCCACAAACTAAATGACCTTGCTCTGAGCACAGACGTGTGTTCTCCATGTGTACGTTATGTACGGATACGGAATCACGTGATCTAAATATGTAGCGGGCGGCGGGAATTAATGGGACTCAGAAACACCCCCACAATTTAATCAGTTGTTCTTTGTATCATTTCTGATGGATACGTCCTGATAAGTCCTCAGTGGTGGATTTGTAGTAGAATCACAATCATGTGATCATCAGCAGGCAGCTGACGTAGTGTTCACTGGTTGTCATGGTTACAGTGACGCCGTGCCGCTATCTGGCAATGATACAAAAATATTTAACAAATCTGTGGATCCAGACTATAAGCTGCATCACTGATAAAATTGGTCCTTGTGTCATTTCTGACCTTCCCTGAAAATTTCATCCAAATTCATGAGTCTGTTTTTGAGTAATGTTGCTGACAGACAGACAGACGGACGGACAAACGTACACTAATCATCGTAACTCCACTATCTTCCTTGGCGGAGTAATTATAAAATCTGAAAATTTTATGAAAGAAAACAAAACTACAAAATACTAAAACAAGGCAAAACAAGATCGCAACTTGTAAGATCAAATTCTAGGATAAAATAAATATAAAATACTTCAATTTAAGAACATTAAAAACTACCAAAAGCCATTGAAAACATGCATGTCTTGAGATTTGTCCTACAAATGTCAGTGGAGGGGGAACTTTTAAATTGCATGAGGAAGATTGTTCCAGTTTAAAGCTCTGAAGAAACAAGCAGTGCACGGCTTTCTGAACAACATAAACAGACTTTTCTAAGTCTACAGTCTGACTGCAGT